>NC_048301.1:11247138-11331254 GCF_013100865.1 Trachemys scripta elegans | reverse complement strand
TGCCTCCGGACCCTGCGCCGCCGGAGCCCAGGAGGGGAAGTGCCAGGCCGGCGGCTGGGGTCCGGAGGCAAGGGGGCTGCCTGAAGCCCATAGCGCTCGGGCAGCCCGGCTCTGAAACAGAGCCGAAGAGTCAGGGGAGGAGCAGAGCCGCCATTTTCCCGGACATGTTCGGCTTTTTGGCAATTCCCCCCGGACGGGGGGTTTGAGTGCCGAAAAGCCGGACATGTCCGGGGAAAAAGAGGATGTATGGTAACCCTAAGGTTGGCCACCCCTGTCCCAGGGGAATTGTGAGGGTAAATACATTCTGGATCATGAGATGCTCTGATACGACAGTGATGGTGGCCATAGAGGTACCCTAACTATTGGTCCTAGGACACTACCTTAGCCACAAAGCCATCCTTTCTCTTGAGATGTGTTGCCTTTGTGAGGTGGCTCAGCAGAAAGACTAAGGCTAAATCAGGTCAGGGAGACTAAAATTCCCTTTTCCCCTTTTGCGGCCATGCCTCGGAGACTGAGCCACATTTCCTGGAAGCTGGCACTTCTATTAGATCTATTCGGTGGCTACAGCGAGGGTCCTCAGTCATCTTTGCTGTCAATTTGGTGCCTTCCATGGGCACTAAATGTACATGTCCCAGTACAATAAATCTGTTAGGAATGAGCCGAAAGACAGCCCATCCCGTGAGCAGACTCGATCGCTCAGTGTCTTCAGTTATTTATATAAATAAAATCAGGATTTTTTTAAAAAGCTCCCTACGCTTTCAAGCCTAGGGCGGGCTGAATGAAAGTCAGAGAGAACATTCAGACAGCAGAAACTGTAAAATGGAGGGTTGAAATCAGTCCAGAGCAGCAGAGGCTTGGTGCCAGTCCTTGAGTCAAATGATGAGATGCCGATAGCCAGATTTTCCCCTCTGATGTAGCAGCTCAAAGGGACCGGGAAGTTGCCAGATCTACCCAGCTGCTATAGAGGTGGTGTGGCTGGCTCCTACATCACCCTCTCCCCAGAAGCCCTTGGCATAGGCAGTGTTGTAGGATGCACATTCCTCAACCCCTGGGTGGCAGATGGATCTTCGGTGTATCTCAGAGCAGCCCTCAGGCTGCTCCGAAGCATGCTGAAGCCAGCATAGAAATGGCCCTAGAATGAGGCCATTGTGGCGCTCATGCTCCCCCCTACCCCATGTATACACATTGCTGTGCCCCGCAGCATAGTAATGAGTCTTGGAGCTCAGCTCCCATTTAGAAACTTACATAAAGGCTAGATTTTTCCTACCCCTTAATCTGATGCCTAACAAGGAGATGAGCTGTACTGGAAAATCCGGCCCCAACTGGGAGTGCTGGAAAACTCTGGCCATAGAGAATTTTTAGGGATCGTCTCTAGCAACTGGCTGCAGTGTCTGATATGTTTTCTCCCTTCCAGCATTATGGTGCCTTTCGGCCATCCCTGCTATCCAGCCAGAATCCCTATCAGCATGGACTGGGCACACAGCGGTGATGCAGATCTTTGGGGTGAGACATTCTACCTTGGCAATTTCTTCACTGACGACATCTCTGGCCTCCTAAAGTCCAAGGCAAGACTATCAGGTCTTATAGACAAGACATTTCTAAGCCGTATATCGCCAACTGGCTGTACACTGGCTCCATTGTTAGTGATAATAATAAAACAAGGGGGACACTCAGGGGTGATGAGACATTCATTATTTTAAGCCAAATCCTGTCCCCAGCATGGGACCTCCATCGGGGTCTATGGACTCCTTTCTTCATCAACCTCCCCAGCTGCAGAAGAGCTACACCCCAGCCTTAGCTGCAGTTGTCTGGCTACACTTCTGTTCCATGGTACATATGCACAGCCACAGATCTACTGGTCCCATCCCTTCTCCAAACATCGCCTCACGCTCAGTTCCTGGAAGCCCCCAGACAGCTGGGTTCTGCAGGGCTCAGCGAGTGTCGACCCACTGCATCGGGTACCAGAATCCTGCCTCTTCCCCACACACAGTACAACCACGCTAGGTCAACTGCAGGCAGAGCCCTGTAGTCGCTACACTTTGGTAGCAGATTGGCTGTTGTATGCAATCTTTGTCTAAAACTAGGACTGCACAGAGCAGCCTGTCTCCTAAAGTTGCAGGGGGAGAGAACTCATGTTGGAATGACATCCAATGAGGGAGGCCACTTTCATCATACAGAGGCTGTCCGTGTAACTTGAATGAGTTTACACATTGTCTTCTGGCCTAGGGTCTGGTCCAAAGCTCATTGGAATCAATAGGAGTCTTTCCATTGGCTTTGAATCAGGTCCTTAACTTGCAACGTTAATTACACGTGGGTTATAGTGAAATATGTTTGCGAGCCTGGCCCACAGTCAGGAGTCATTTTAATGCCCGGTTTTACGTTAAAGAATACAAATGTGCTCCCCTTACCACATACAGGTTAGGCCATACCCTAAAGAATTCATGAGTTCCTCTGTGTAGACTCTACAGTGCATGGTTCTTTCTGCCCACAGGGGTGCAGACCGGGAAGGGAGAAGGGTCAGAAGGACAGCTGAGGCCAAAAATTTGTGAGATTACCCGGAAAAAAACAAAATAGCTCCTCAAGAAAGTCTATCATTTTGACACAATCGAATCCCCACGTGCAGAATTTATATTGGAATAAATGTGCTACCTCAAGGTGAAATTAACAAAACCATCAGAACAGTCATTGCAGCTAGGAACAGTGGCCTGCTACTCCAGCTGCTGCTCACAGACGCTTGAGAGGGAAGCACTAGAAACCCTGTAATTGTCAATTAGGAAATAACCTGCCATAGGGGAGTTGTTTCCTAACCTGGTCTGTTAATGGGTGACTTATGCCCTTCAGCGTGAGAGTTTATATTACTCACATTTTTTATCCCATCTAATGTAAATGTGGATGATCTCACTACCCTTATAAAGGCCATATCCTTTTTTTTTTTTAATCCTGCTATGCTTTTGAACTCAGTGGTGCCTTGTGGCAGTGAGTTCCATAGGTTAATTGTACCTTGTTAAACCGTGTTTCCTTGGATCAGTTTTAAATTTTTTACTTTGGTTCCATCCCCCCTTTTTGTTCCCGTTTTTCTTTTACTATGAAAGGTAAATCTGATGTTTTATTTATCGCCTCCTGGTCTCGCTTAACTTCCCTCTAAAGTGAACAGTCCCTCCTCCTCCTCTCCACATCCCTCCAGTCATTTTCATTGCCTGTCTCTTTCTGCTGTGCCTTTTTGAGATAAGGACACCGCACCTGAGCACACTATTCCAGGTGCCACTTGATTTATTTATTGTTTGGCTACGGCTGCACATTGAGCAGTTGATTTCATTGTCGTGCATGAGTTGCTGTGGAGTTTCAGTATCCCACAGTATTTTGTTCCCTGCCCCCAGGCCCCTGGTTTGGAAGTGGATTTTACCTCTCCTGCCTCTGTAGTGAAATGCATTTGGTCATACCAGCCAGATCCTCACTGTGTGTAGATCGGTGCAATTCCATTGACGTCAAGCCGCTATATCCATCAACGCAATCTGAGGATCTGGCCTTAAGTTTTAGTAGAGAAGGGGTGGTCACCCACGCCGGCTCGGAAAGGGTTAAAGCCAGCCCTGGGTGAGGGCTGGGGCTGCGAGCTAAAGGCTCGCTGATTGGGGAAGCCGCTGGGCCACGCCCCAATCAGGCCACAGCTGGCCCTATAAAAGGCCAGTGAGCCAGGAGCTGACAGAGTCTCTCTCTAGCAGTAGAGAGAGACGGGCCTGGCTGCTTGGGAGCAGAGCAAAGTACCAACAGTGGAGCAGGGCTGGGGGAAGGCTAGAGGAGCTGGGGGAGTGCCAGCCTGGAAAACCCCCAGGCTGCAGGCCTTTGATGAAAAGCCAGGAAGGGTACTGGGGTTGCAGAGGTGCAGTCCAGGATAGGCCAAGGCAACAGGTCCAAACCTCTCTTGCCAATGATGAGTGGCCTTTACAGACTGCAGTCTGCCCCAGTGAGTGGGGGCTAGATGGTGACCGGCAGTAGCCACTGAGGTGAGGGGGATTTGGGGGGGTGGGGGTTCCCTGGGGAGGGGAGACCCAGATCTGTGGGGGTATTGCCAGGGGGCAGCATCCAACATAAAGGGGCACCGGGGTCCAGGAGGGACACGGGAGTCAGTGACAAGCGGGACATCGGCCAGTAGAAGGCGCTCCGGAGCTGGAAAAGCTAATTCCCTGGACAACCAGCAGGAGGCGCTGCGCTGGTGAGTTGTTGCCCCGCTACAGGGCTGAACCAAAAATGTCACATCCAAACACATCTGAACTTTGGGGTATGGATTGAGATTCCGATCCAAACTTTGTGTCTGGCCCCATCTCAGAAACATGCTGAACAAACCCCCCGGCTCTTATCACGGCAGACCTTGAAGAAGTTCAGCTCCAAGTTCTAACTCTGAAGCTTGGGCCCGATGCTGGGTCATACTCATGATCAATGTAATCTTGTCTGAAACAATCCCAGACATTGAGAAAAACGTAGACTGCCCATCTGCCACAAAAACTCTTTCCGGGACAACAGTCGAGTGTCCTCCTGACACTGATCGAAAAAAATAGATCCTTAAAAGTAACTTGGGGGATGGCGTTGTGTTATAAGGCATGAAAGAAATCTGGGGACATGCAGTGCATATAGAAAATAACTCTGGTGGAATTAGTGCAGGGTTTTGTTTTTTCATTGCTCCAACCACGCAATGTTACTCTATCTGTACCTTTCTCTGCTCTTCGACCCCACCTCCCTGATATTCCCCCCCACCCACCAAAAAAAAAATCTGGGAAATCCCATTCAAATTTAGATCCTTGTGAAGTTCCCTTATGAGTTCTGTAGCACTTTAATTGCTCTTTAGACCCCCATGCTGGAAGCCATGGGAATCTCTCTGGAAACTCAGCAGCGCTAATACAGACCATTTCCTCACTGCCCTGCAAAGATACTGTACAATTCAGGTAAATCTAGGGAGCACAGAGGAGGTTGCTTGTTAGAGTATGAATGTCTGTAAACCACCTCCTTGCATCTCTAATATAGATTTAAATTTGTAACACCGCTTTGTGAGAGGGACGGCCATGTTTGCTATCCGGAATTTTCGTGTGCCATTCCAGCTCTTTAAGACCCTAAGACCTTTAAATTCCATCTAGTGTCTATCACATGCCATTGAATTGGCATGTTTGCAAATTGCATGCAGTGAGATCCTTCCATACCAGCAGCTCTGTCTCAGATTCCCCACCATCCCTGCCAAAGTAGTATTGCCTGTGCATTTTTTTTTCATCTTTTCATTGAGTTCTGTGTGTCAGCCAGCGCATTCTTTAGCATAGGCTTCAGTAGGCATGGTAACTGGTTCCTGATTGCAAGCTGCCTTACGTGTTTGCTCCTATTTCTTTCTGGATTTTTTTTTCTTCTTCTTCTTAGGTGACGACTTAAATGTGTTTAGTGTTATCAGTCCCATCTGTTGTGTTTGTGATAAATTGCCTAGGTATAATAAAAAGCCCTAATTGAGGTAGTGATTCATTGAATAAGCAAAGCTTGTTCATCAGGACTGTGAATCTGGACTGTTGATAGCTGCAGGTACCTCAGGGCTGCCCAGAATGATTGCTATGTTGACTTTGTCTAATTGCAGGGGAGGAGCTAGGAAAGCAGTGATGGGCAGCGTAACACACAGTAGGGTGGTCGGAAAATACTGGCATAACCATGCGGAGCTAAACAAACGGACTGACAAAGCTCTGGGCATATTATTAAAAAATCTGGCAAAATGCTCATCTCTTGACAAAAACGTAGAAAGACTAGTAATCCATAACTTTATCCCATGTTGGATTTTAAAGTGGCTAATGCCAAGTTGTCTGTCAAAATTAATAGGGTATTGCTGCTTCTTATAGAACAGGAAAAAAGATTCCTCGTGCATCATTTTGGTTAGCAATGAATAAAATATATCTGCTAAAAATTATTTACAGAAAGCTTTGGTAGATGCTGATTTTGCTTTGGAAAGAGCACTTGAACAATGACGTTACCCCGTACGAACTTGTGCTAAAGCATAAAACCTCCTATTGATATCAGAAATCTGCCGTGATCTCAAACTATAGAACAAGTAAATTTAAATTCCGATATGTGAAATTACTGATTGACACTTTTGTCCAGATTTGGGGGTTTCCTCCCAATAATGTCCATTACATCTAACAACTTTCTTTGAATTTATCTAATTTATTTAATTTGCAGTGTTGTGCTGATAATGAGGATCTTCACAGGCGCTGATCAATAAATAGACTCGTTTATAATCATGGTGGGCAGTATTTACCCTCTTTTTGCTATGGTGAAAGATATTGACTCTGTTAGTTAAACTACTGCTACTTTACCCTTGAACTTCGGGAATGTGGCTCTTAAAAATATATTCCACATTATTCAGCTCTTTATGGAAAAATCCTGCAGGGGCTTTCTGACAGCTGTGACTTCAGTGGGAATTGAAGGTGCTCCACCACAAAGGATTGGGCCCTTAAAAGTTTTCTTCATTGGTCAAAAGTGTGGGGGAGGCGGGGTTGTTTGTTTTTTGCTCTAAAGGAGTTTTCAGATTATAATCAGAATGATCATTCGCGGGAATTAAAAACTCATGAAAGGAACCCCATTCTTTACATAACACTGGAAAAAATACCATCAGGTGTGCACTAGTTAAAATTGGCATGTCCTCCCCCAGGAATTCCCGAGTGTAAAAGACAATATAAAAACTGAGAGTTGCAGGAAGAATCTTTGCAATTTAAAATGATGTAACGGCTGACTTGCTTTCTGATCGGATGTGCTTCCCTAGTGTTTAAATTCAGTACAGGCGCTGTCATTATTATTTACTGTTTGAGTCTGGGCGCACCAAGAGGCCCTAAACAAGAAAGCAAACTCCATTGTTTTAGGCGTATTATGCGCACACAATGAGAAGACAGTCCCTGCCCCAAAGAGTTTACAAGCTTAAGTAATGTTGAATTTATGTCTGGAAAAACTGTTTTTTCTGACAAATACTGTTACTAGTTATTACATTTTCATGGTCTGTTAAGGCCCAGGGACCTAATCTTGGAACCCCTTATGCACGGGAGCAACCCCAGTGACTTTGTGGAATAAGTTGCATGAGTAAGGATGGCTCAGACACATGATCTGGATGAAGCAAACATTAGAAAGCAAACGTAGTTATATAGATTAGGGCAAAAGTCCTGCATGTCAGACTCCCACTGAAGTCAATGGCAATTTGGGGCACAGAAGGAATGCAGGGTCAGGCCCAAACGCAGGGTAAAGTGTTCATGCTGTTCATAATGGAGAGGCTCTGACTTTGCTGTTACCTGAAATAAACGAAGGTGGTTCTGCATTTTTACCACAGATGTAAAAAGCGCAACTGGTGAGTACAGTCCTAACATGAGTGTCAGATCTGGGTGTCTCGGAGGCTAGCACGAACAGCACATGTTAGCACGCAGGCAGGAGTGTGAGTAAACTTTGACTCTTGACTACAAGAGGATCGTGCAAATGTTCTTCAAATGCTGACGGAATAAACATGTAAATAGGAGATGGGCTGATTTCCTGCTGTTCATGTTTGCTCACTGTGAACATTTGGTTCACTTGGCTTGCCTCATTATTTCAGCTGGGGAAAATCACTATATGAATTAATAGCAGATTTCCCTGCTGAAAATAAATGTTTACCAGTTTTATTTTTTTTTTCCTTTTGGCAGAGACCTGGCTTTTTGTCTGACTGCCTCCTTTTTTGGCCTGCACATCCCCGAGGTGTGTAATTAAAGTGAGGGAATTTGCACATAGTGCTTTAGGGGCTTAATGAATAGAAAACACAGGATTTTGCATTGATTTGGTGCATACGATATAGTCAGTGTGCATTTCCTTTGTAAATTTCAAAAAGAGGCCCATAATAACATAGGTGCATTCAATCCAGTACAATAAAAAAGGGGGGTTGGGGGAAACGGCATTTGTTTCCAAATTCTAATATAAATACATTGAAAAGAGCAATTGAGATTAAAGCAAAAAGGGTTGCAACTTCAACATGGTTCAGAATTAACCATCAAGCTATATTGTGCCGCAGATATAATTTCACTTAGTGTATATATTGAAATATTTGGAAAATGCTATTATATATTGCAGCATGTTAATATCTGATTCTGTTAGCTTAAAAACTCAAAACGCCTCTTAAAAAGATGTGTGTACAGTATAGGATGCATATACGTCGCTTAATGTTATATAATTTGTGTGCATAGTATAATTTATAATTGGTATGGGTATTTTTTGTGTAATGTGTGTTTATATGATGTTATAAATATATATAATTATTTGGGGGGGGGGGGAGTGTGTGCCACAAAATCAATTCTTCTTTGCAGGAAGGTTCCCAAAATGAGTCTTCAATCTGTCAGCCACTCAGATTTGTGGACTTCCCAACTAGAAGTTTAGAAATACATGTTCTCGTTATACTGAGTAGCATAGTAACCCCTATTTTGGCCCAAATTCTGGACCCACTTAAACAGGTACATGGTTTTGTATGTACTTGTGCAGACCGAACGCAAGGGGGGGGCCTTGATTTTGACTGGTGTCTCTGGGCCAAACCTTTGGATCTGCTGTGCCAGGGAATTTGCATCTTCTCTGCCCCACCGAGAAAATCTCTGCAGGGGGCTCCCTGGCTCAGCACAGAAGCTGGAATGTGGCTGGCGGGTGGGGGCTAGCCCGTGGATCTGTGCACAGTATAAACAAAGCAAATTTGGGGAGAAAATCAGCCCAAATCGACTTTTCCACCCTCCTGTCGTGGCCTCCTGGAGCTGAGGATTCTCGCTACCTCCAAATCCTGCATAATTCCTATGGACAACCCCCTTTGCTTGCAGCATCAGGAAATGGCCCTTGATTCCCAGTCTTACCCATTAATGTTCTCAGTCTGCTTCTATAGGAGAAGACAATTGTCTGGAATCTCACCATTTACTTTACACACACCTCTGCTCCTCTGGCTACACTTTGTCTCTGTCCAGAGACAGGCCTCAAATGCCCCTGGCATAGAATATCAGGGTTGGAAGGGACCTCAGGAGGTCATCTAGTCCAACCCCCTGCTCAAAGAAGGACCAATCCCCAACTAAATCATCCCAGCCAGGGCTTTGTCAAGCCTGACCTTAAAAACCTCTAAGAAAGGAGATTCCACCACCTCCCTAGGTAATCCATTCCAGTGCTCCACCACTCTCCTAGTGAAAAAGTTTTTCCTAATATCCAACCTAAACCTCCCCCACTGCAACTTGAGACCATTACTCCTTGTTCTGTCATCTGGTACCACTGAGAACAGTCTAGGGTGACCAGACAGCAAATGTGAAAAATCGGGACAGAAAGTGGGGAGTAATAGGAGCCTATATAAGAAAAAGACCCAAAAATCAGGACTGTCCCTATAAAATTGGGACATCTGGTCACCCTAGAACAGTCTAGATCCATCCTCTTTGGAACCCCCTTTCAGGTAGTTGAAAGCAGCTATCATATCCCCCCTCATTCTTCTCTTCTGCAGACTAAACAATCCCAGTTCCCTCAGCCTCTCATAAGTTATGTGCTCCAGCCCACTAATCATTTTTGTTGCCCTCCGCTGGACTCTTTCCAATTTTTCCACATCCTTCTTGTAGTGTGGGGCCCAAAACTGGACACAGTACTCCAGATGAGGCCTCACCAATGTCGAACACAGGGGAATGATCACGTCCCTCAATCTGCTGGCAATGCCCCTACTTATACAGCTCAAAATGCCGTTAGCCTTCTTGGCAACAAGGGCACACTGTCGACTCATATCCAGCTTCTCGTCCACTGTAATCCCTAGGTCCTTTTCTGCAGAACTGCTGCCTAGCCATTTGGTCCCTAGTCTGTAGCAGTGCATGGGATTCTTCTGTCCTAAGTGCAGGACTCTGCACTTGTCCTTGTTGAACCTCATCAGGTTTCTTTTGGCCCAATCCTAAATCAAGTCACTTCCTCCCCCAAAATGGGTGCCTCTCAATCATCGCTCTCCCCGAGAAGCCAAATGTTTCCCTATTCATGGTGCTACTGTTAACTCAGAGGGCCCATGACCAGGCTCAGGATCTGAACTTGGTTCCACATTGGGAAAGTCCACTGATCCATCCCTAATCATCCTTGTTTTAAATGGAATATTAAAATGTCTGGGCTTCCAGGAAAGAGCAACCCTAGGAACATCTGCCAGGCTAAATCTGAGTATGGAGGAAAGAGAGTTTAAGGGTGTGTGGAATTCAGAGGGGAAGGAGAATCTAGAATCTCCATACAACTTAATTCTGTCCTTACAATGAAGACAGGTAAAGGCTTATTTATATCCAAATAAGGTGAAAAAGATAGTTTTTCTCTCTTCCCTTTGACCCTTTTGCTATGATCTGTTTTTCACGGTGGAAGATTAAGTCTGATTGAAAGAATCCATTGGATAAGACGTGCGTATTGAATTGAAAAAGGCATTTAATCATTAGAAGACAACATGGCAGGGCGTGCGATGGGTCACAAATGGAGAGAGGCTGTTTCCAAGGAATCTCCGGCCTAACTGGAAGCTGGAAGAACGGTTGGAAAGCTTAGCTTTCCATTGCAGTTGTGGTCAGAGGCCTCTGTCAGGACTGAAAAGTATCTGAACTTCAGGGGACTTATCCTACCTGGAAATGATCCTCCAAACGTTTTGAGATTCACCCGTCTCTAATGACAAGATTATTCGTTTGCGTACTGGACTTCATCATTTAGTGCCTGGTCATGCACCGTTGGAGTCATTGGAGGATCACTTAGAAACCTGCTAAAGAGCTGGAATAGTAAGTTGGTACAGTAACCTCTCATGAATTGAATCCTCAAACGTGGTAAGTGAATAGAACTCGATGTCTTCCTGATCCTCAGTGAACATGTATTCACATCTCACAACCGACACAATGCTGAATAAGTCAGCGTGGTTTTCGGTCTCTGCTCAGATGGTTCCCAGGAGTCGAATGGGAAAGACGTTCAGGGCAGGATTAAGGTAAAGCTAGGCAGAGAATCTTGCTGAGTTCGGGCTACTGCCAGGTTCATCCGTTCCGACACTAGGATATATCCAGGACAAAAAGGGAGAGGAAAAAGCATGTTCAGCGTATGGATCCAAATCAGAATGCTCTGGCTGTTAGTTGGCTTCATTTGTTTTTGAATAAAATGAGGAAAACCAGCATAAATACTCTTCAAGTGCAACAACATCTTGGGTTTTCATCAGATTCTCGCAGGCCATTGCATGCATACATTTTACAGCAGGGAAAGAGGAAAATGTATGTCTCCACACTTATTTTCTCCAGCTGCCAGGGCTCCTATGGGCTGCTCAATTGTTTGTAGGGTGTGAGAACCTCTTAGAGAAGCTAAACTCTCCTGGTACCCTCAGGATCCATGACGTGATGCTCCTAAACTCCTAAACTCGGAAATGTGGCTATTTATCTATAATGGTTATGTGCTATTCCCCAATCTTGAAATAACCAAGTGTTTTAATCACAGACAGTTTGCCCTTTTGGTCAAGTGGAACATTTGTTATTTAATGTCTTTACTTGTCATACCACTCATTAGATATTCTCCTTAAACTAAGGAGGGGAAAAGGCTTGTGTGCCAAGGAAGCATGATTAAGGTACAAGACAGGGGCTTGAGAGATCTGGATTCATTTCTTGGCTCTGTTACAACCTTCCAGTGTGACCTGGGGCTAATCATTTAATCTGTCCGTTTCCCATCTGTAAAATAGGGATAATAATCCTTCCTTTCTCCCACCCTTTGTGTCTAGACTGCTACATGGCAAGCTATTTGGGGCAAGGACTGTCTCCTTTACTAGGTGTACTCCCAGTGCCTGATATTGGGTGGGATCTCTAGGCACTACTGTGGTGGTGCCGTTTTTAATGACAACAATGGATGCATCCGTTCCAATTAAAAAAGTGGACCCACAATCAAACCAAACCTTTTATTATGGTTCTAATAATTTTAGATAATTTTTTTAACTTCACCTGGAAGGATCAAAATGAGACAAGAGCGGAAATTTGCATGTATCAAAAGCAGAAGTTGGACCAAGAAACAGAAATCTCATTGGAGAATCTGTTTGGGAAGACTTGCAACCCAATCTTGCAAACTCAGTGGGTTCCGGTAGTTAGGATAGACCTTGGATGAGCATCCAAATTTAGGATATTTATCCAACCCTAACCTGTATGATGAACCTCTTGAGGTTCATCCACCCTTAAAAGTAGCGTGCACAACAGCTACTCCACAAAACCTATGCACACATGCGTGCGTACACACAAGAAACTTCTGTTAAATTAGTTGAGCTTCTTTAGACAACATATTCCAACATTTGCCTATCAAGCAGGGATTGGAGTAACTTATATTTCTTCCCATGTTGTCCGCTGATAGAGTTGATGTGTTCTGTAATAAATCCAGCCATTGCAGGCAACAGCCAGAATGACTAGACAAATTACCCCCAGCCTTGCCTGTGCAGGAGTAGAGCTCTAGTCCTTCAGGTTCAGCAACATAGGCCTTGCTAACGTGAGCTAAAGGAGACATCCCTTAGGCTGGACAGCTAATAGGTTATTTAACCTCTCTGAGTGCTTGCTACATCAAACGTGCACTGCTATCCCAGTCTAATTTCACCAGGAGGGGAATGTTCATAAGCAGAAGCCAGTTTTTAACTGTTAATTTGGAGGTCAGTCTTCCCAAAATGAGCCTCCGTGGCAGCTGCCCTACAGATGCACGTGGGGCCTCTTGTGCTTTGCAACTACGGGAGCTGATCATGAACCGTCCATGGAACCCTGGGTCCTTGGTGGTGGTCACGGAATTTCAGATCATGGATTATTCCATGGCACCCCCTTCCTCCATACTGTTGGATTCTTTAGCATGATATTAACCTCCTCATGTAAGGCTGTGGATGTTCCTTTTGGATGGGTCAGGTTTCCCAGGTGCAGAGAGCACTAAAAGGCCCCTGGCTGTTGAATCCTTCAGCAGGTGAAAGATCCTCGCCTAAAGATGCCAAGACACAGCGCTTTATCCCAACGGCGTTACAGCAAATGACTAGAATAAGGAATTCTGTTTGTCTAGAATGAGAGCTAGACCTGTCCCCGAAGAGTGGCACTAACGGAACTAGGTGTGCACATAATATGTTCATCCTCTCGCTTTCTGAGCCCTTTCCGAAAGTTCTGTTGTTGGTTTTTAACTCTTGTAACACTGGAACGTAGCCCCCTCCCTTCCCCCTCTCCCCCCATATCAATCGTGGTTATGCAGCAGAATTAATGGGTCCTGGAACTGGAGGGCTTTCCATTTTCTATGCAGCCAAAAAGGGGAATTTGAAAGGAAGGAGGATCAGGGGCTGTGAACAACTGGAGTCTGCTCCTCCGCATTCAGCCACTCACTCCTCCCCAACCCCCACCCCCTTGGGCTTCCCTGGCAAGCTGATCATTTTCCTGAATACCACAGATCATTGTCTTCCCACCGCCTCAGGATCTGCAACCTGCTGGGGCCTGCAATGCCAGAAGGCAGCTATTTCCCCATGGAGCTGGGACTCCCGGTTGCTTACATTTTATTTTTAAATGTTCCCCAAAGGCCTGGGGTTCACCCCATTCACTGATGTCACACACATTTTCCTCTGAACGTGTTAAGCTGTTTGCTTTTAGTCATACAAATGCCAAACAGACTTAAATCTCGTCCGCCTCTGTCTTCCCCACTCCCGGCTTTGAGCAGCCGCTCAAAAGGAATTGCAGAGTGTTTTGCCACTACGTTGGGGAAAGCCGAGAGCTTTGAGCCTGGCAAATTTCAGCGAATGCCTTCGAAATAGAGAGCACTGATATGGGGCTGCGATGGTGGGTACTTCGGTAATGCAACTGAGGGCTAGGTGGAATCAGGCTACTACAAGTGAATGGGAAAATGTACTCTTACATGGGAGTTTAGGCCTAGATTTACCTTATTTGAACACTGATAGCCGTTGCTGCATTATAATCAGATCCTGCAGTCCTGACATAGGCAACACCACCGCTTGCATTAAGGGCAGTTTTGCCTGAGTCCGGACTGCAGGACTTGCTCCTATGTTTACATAATAGGCACAAAAATATTCATAGTAGTAAAAAAAAAAATCATAAAGGGGATTTCATGAAGCAGAACAACTCTTCGGAATTGATATGGGGCATGTGCTGCGGTTTGGTCCCTACGATGTGTGCAAACACGGCCTTTTTACTCCTCAGATCTGCTCCCGGTATGTACGCAGAGTCACACCCAGGTCCCCAACACTTGTATGGTGCCTTCTGTACCTTTTTTATGTCTGAGTGTCACCGTGCCTAGTGGAAGCCTCTAACAGAAGTAATCTCCTGTTCAAGTGGGAGTGTTTCATCCGGCCTCAGTAGTAATAGATCAAAGTATTCCACACGATTGTGAACAGCGGCTGTGAACTCAACCTCCTCATCTCTAGGGCTCAAGCAATGGGATGCCCAGAGATGCATAATCATTTTTTGTTGTCCCCCCCCCCCACCCTCCACTTCCTCCCCAAAAAAACAACGACCACTAAGTCAGGTCAGCATAAAGTGGGACTTCAACAAACAATGCATCTATGAACAGGGATGGCATGACAATATTTGGACATTTAAAAGTCTTGGGGAGGGATAGCTCAGTGGTTTGAGCATTGGCCTGCTAAACCCAGGGTTGTGAGTTCAATCCTTGAGGGGGCCACTTAGGGATCTGGGGCAAAATCAGTACTTGGTCCTGCTAGTGAAGGCAGGGGGCTGGACTTGATGACCTTTCAAGGTCCCTTCCAGTTCTAGGATATCTCCATTTCCCCTTATTCAGTTTGGGCTTGAACCAGCAAGGGGGGGGACGGGACTCTGCCCCAGATCCAGCAATGCATTTAAGCGCCTACTTAAATTTAAGCATGTGATGGCTACCCACACCAGACGCAGCACCTAGCCACATCAGCTCCTTCATTTCACCTATAAAGGTGTAGACTTAAGTGAACCCTTAGCTGGAGACAATGTGGCAGCAGGAATACAAGCTGCAGTGTAACACCATGGTTTCCAATAAAATCCCAGGGCTAAACTGTGCTAAATACAAGCCCAAAAGATGTATGCCAGAGCAAAGAAACTTGACTGGGAAGGGTTTGTGTGTTCATAGTTCAGTTATCCCACAGTGCGCTGGTAAATGTATCCTGTGAATATATTCTATGAAGCCTTATAGTAAAAGCTGTGTTATCCAGCACTTTATCAACTGGAAAGCTCTACTAACCGGCATTTCTGATATCTCCCAATACAAATCTTCAGTCTAGTAACGAGAACGAATATACTATCCAGGAGGTTATGCAATGGCACATTCTGCACTCTACTTTTATGAAATAGAGGCAGAAGACAAGTAAGGAAGCGGATATCAGGGATTTCTTCAAAAAAGCAGCTTCCAGGGTGTGTCACAGGGTCATTACAGATTCAGCCCCATCTCCTACACCTTCGACATCTACAATGATAATTGATGTTGATAATGCCTGAGGCACTGCAAGATCCTGAAGTGCCTTCTGAATCACCAAAGAGAGATTAAATCATGTTCAGAACAGTTTTAGTGTTAAGTGTATTTTTAGTGATCTGGGTGTACACCATGTGCAGTCCATAGTGATATGTAGTGTCATAAGATAACCTACTGTATAGAAAACTTTACCTGTCTACACCTAAGTGCTTCAAGAAACCCACCACTCTGCAGTGCAGTATTACTACTCGTATACTATTTTATACTTTATTCATTTTATCGTATTCTAATTATTTGAAAATTGGTAAGTATAACTGGTATTGGTAAGTATAACTCTCTTTTAACTGGAATATTTGATTAACCGACACCCCCCCCAGCTCCCCAACATGCTGGATAACAAAGCTTTTACTGTATTTAGACTTTTCTTTTCTTTCAGAGCAATAGCTTTAAAGATACTTAGTCCAGCAGCTCTAACTAAATGAAACACATAAGTGGGAGGAAAAGAGAATGATTATAAAGTAACAATCAAGCCTGGGAAAATATTCATGACTTCTACCTTCTCTCCCCATCCCCAGAGGTTACCCTGCTATCTCGAAAGAGTGTTTGATGCGGTGCCGAAAGAAGACTATATAATATCATAAATCGTGGTTCTGCTCTGGAAAGTCACGATGTTAAAACGAGGCCTTTTTACTTCTCAGACCTGCCCCCAGTATGTACTCAGAGTCACAGCCACGTCCCCTATATTCTGTGATTCCACCACTGCAGAATTTCTCATGGAATCTGCTCCTTGCTGCAGACTTGTGCGCAGCATTTAAGCTGTTGTTCATTAGACAAGGTTATCTTTCTAGCGCTCATGGTTGTTAAAATGCCCCTGAAAACAAGAACCAAGTGCAAGCCAACATAGTGTAGTCTTTCTGAGTCTGCAGAGAGCCTGCGCTTAGTACATTCGGGATGCAGTTGGTAATAAATAATATTTACAGATCCCAGGTTCAGCTCACAGGGCTGCCAGTTAGAAAAAATAGCTTTTTACTTGCAGGAATAACTGTAAGAGGGCTGAACTGCCCTGTTCATTTCTGTGGTGTGTTGAATCTGAAACCTAATGTAGAAGCTACTGTGTTTACCCCAGCATCTCAAATTGCCTTCCCAGGTGCCCAAAAACCCAACTGTTCCGCACCCAGCTCCTTAACCTGCATGGGGGAGCTGAAAGTTTGTCTGACCAAAGGAAACCAGATACATAACATACATAGGGTGCGTCTTCACTACCCGCCGTATCGGCGGGTAGCAATCGATTTATCCGGGATCGATATATCGCGTCTCGTTAAGATGCGATATATCGATCCCCGAACGCGCTCACCGTCGACTCCGGAACTCCACCAGAGCTAGCGGCGGTAGCGGAGTCGACGGGGGAGCTGCGGCCGTCGATCCCGCGCCCTCTGGACCCCAGGTAATTCGATCCAAGATACTCCGACTTCAGCTACGCTATTCGCTTAGCTGAAGTTGCGTATCTTGGATCGATTTCCCCCCCCCCCAGTGTAGACCAGCCCATAGTCTTCTCCAGCCTTAGTCATGAGATGTCAAAGCTTGTCTTCCTCCTGACAGTTTAATTCTCTGTCCCCACACTACCAGGCAATTATTGCAAGTGTCCTAGCTACTATAAAAGCCATGCACACGTCTTCTGCCAGCATGTAGTCGTGTCTTCTGTCAGTGTATTACTTAGTACTCAACGTTCCTATTATCTTCAAACGGACTCTGGATTTGTTCCAAAGAATGCAATGCAATCCATGAAAACTTTGCTGGAGTGTATTTGTGCCTGTCTCAGCACTATGCTGACATAATTCTCATTTTCTTTCCTGCCTTCCGACCTTTCTCCTACCACCAAAAGTTTATTTTAGCCCTGCTACATGAAATGAGGGTATAATCAAATGGGAAGCATTTAAAGGACTGGCATTTGGGAAGAACGGATTTCGCTTTCCCACTAAGGAATCATTGGAGTTAACTCCTGGTAATATTAAGCCCCATCCCCCTTTTGATTATGTCCCAAATTTAGCGCCGTCTCTGCTTTGTCCAAACAAAGACAGAGCAGAAACCTGACATGCAGCAGCACCAGCCTCAGAGATGAGCCTTTAGCAGAGACTTCTTAAACAATCATTTTTAATAGCTACTTTGCTATTCCTGTTGCTACCTACTTGCTACCCTCACTGGACGGCGCTTGCATGCAGAACATAAAATCGGACGATTACCAGCATTATTCGCACATATTAGCAGAGTTCTAGTCAAGAAAACCTTGTGGTGTAGCTGATGCTAAGGTGTGTTTTCCCCGATTACACCTCCATTTCCTTTATTTGCTTGATACATTACAAATAAGCAGTTGACTATAGTATTTTATAGAAGGTTTATTTCTGTTACTTGTTATATTTGCTCTCTCGCTTGGCCCCATGAGCTGTATATTTGGTATGCACAATGGTTTTAGAGGCCCAGCACTCAGACAATCTGCCACCAGCACACCCTGCAAACATCTTGCTGTACAATCTGAGTCGAATTTTCAAAGGTTAGAGCCTCTGTTGCTCGTGCAAAAAAAGTGCATGCACCGTCCTTTTGCTTGCATACAAAGAGCATCATTTCATTACCTAGCTAATCACTTGTGCTCACATATGCCCATTTTTGGGGCACAGATATGGTTGCAAGCACAGTGCAGTTGCAAATTTGCATGAGTATTGACACTGGGCATCTCGAATGTCCATTCTTTATACGCTGCCCAGACTTCTCAAGATAAGAGCTCTGCAGGGCTCGATCTGCACAGGAATGGAGCCTTGCACCTATGAGTACCAGGTAAAAGTGTTAACCAGAGCAGGGAAAGTAACTGAACCCAACCCTATTAGTGAGCATGCTGCTATGCATCCACCAAGTAACTGCTCCCTTGCAGCACGAGGAAGGGCAAGGTGGGGACTGAAGCCCTGTGTAGGTGCCTCATTTTCAGGGTGAGAATCACTCTTAAACCCAGAGCTCTCCAGCCACACCCTTTCTCTACTCAAGCTCCAATCCCCTTTTCCCTGGGCCCTTGACAGGGAGGGGGAAGGGTGCACAGTGGATGTGAGACTTGTTTCTCTTCAGGGAAGACTGCGCTCCGATATTTGCTTGCTTGCAACCATATGGAGCCCACACTCACACTGGAGCTCCCTGTTGCAAACAGTGCAAGGCCATGCATACATGATCGAGGCCCAAACATTTCATAAAACTAGATCTGATACTGGTGCCTGTTTTAAGGGAACAGGTAGCTTATCTCAGCCATTTGGAGGGATGGGGGGATGAGAGGGGATAGATCACTCAATGATTCCCTGTTCTGTTCATTCCCTCTGAAGCACCTGGCATTGGCCACTGTCGGAAGCCAGGATATTGGGCTAGATGGACCATTGGTCTGACCCAGTATGGCCATTCTTATGAGCTTCAACCCCAAGTGAACACAACTCATAAACAATTTGGGCTGTAGGCACTCTACAGTGAGTAGAATGGCTCTTGTAAAGAGGGAGAAGGATAGCTCAGTGGTTTGAGCATTGGCCTGCTAAACCCAGGGATGTGAGTTCAATCCTTGAGGGGGGCCATTTAGGGAACTGGGGTAAAAATCTGTCTGGGGATTGGCTCAGCTTTGAGCAGGGCGTTGGACTAGATGACCTCTTGAAGTTCTTTCCAACCCTGATATTCTATGATTACAGGCCATGGTGATGGGCACTATGTAAAAATATGAGCTAGATGGGCAGCACTGCATGTAAATTACTCTAGTGGCAAGCCATGAGCTCCTTTCCACAGTGTGATAAGACTAAAGCTGCTGCCTTTGCTTGAAAAGGTGGGAGTCAAATGGTTGTGATTCTGTATCCAGTTCCCTCAATGCCTGTACCATATTCATTTCAAGGTGGACTTAAAGGGAGTTCTTTTATGACTAGTTCCAAAATATTGTACGATTGGTATTACAGTCATTCGCAGAGGACCCAACTGAGATCGGGGCCCTGTTGTACAAACACATACCTAGAGCCAGGCCCTGCCTTGAAGAGCTTGCAGTCTAAATAGACAAAGGGGAAATGCAGGCACAGCAAGGGGAAGTGAATTGGACACGGTCACCTAGCAGAGCGCAGTATAGAATCCAGGTCTCTGGCACTCCAGTCTGCCAGACCCCTCATGCACTACAGAGAAAGAGAAAAGTCACCAAAAGGAAGTGACGGGGAAACCTATTCTATTTAGTTTCTTAGAGCATGCCCACCACTGCAGCATCTGAGCATCTACCAAAGGTACTGGACCCCACTTTAAAGTAGCTAACAGTGTAAGATGGAGTATATTAATTGGACTGTGGGCCTTATTAGAGGCACTGATTCTCAGAGCATTTGCTTTCCAGTCGAGAGGGCCCCAGACAAAAAAACCTGACTCCAAACCCCCATAAACTTTGGGGCTGAACAGGGCCGGCTCCAGCGTTTTTGATGCCCCAAGCGGGGGGGAGAAAAAAAAAAGCCGCGATCGAGAGGGACTGAGGGACCCGCCGCCGAAGAGCCAGACGTGCCGCCCCTTTCTGTTGGCCGCCCCAAGCACCTGCTTGCTGTGCTGGTGCCTGGAGCCGGCCCTGGAGCTGAGGAGGGCTGGAATCTGGATCGAAATTTCCTGGCTGCCTGCTACCTCAAAAATCAGATCTGGATTCTAACTGTGCAATTTATGCTTGTCTCCTATTCTTTCTCAGAATGATACTATGAGGGAGAAGTGATGTATTTAATGAAGCAGCTATGCAGTTTACTGATCATGATTATTCAAGGAAAATGCTTTGAAGTAACAGCTTAGTGCACCGCTACAGTAAACAAGATATCGAGATATACCTAGATAGGAAGAAAAATAAATGCCCATTAGAATTGATATTCTGTGTGCAAAATACCAGTTAGACCTCAATCTCTGATAATAGCACTTTGCATTTATACAGCATCTTTCATGCAAGACTCTCCAGATGCATTTGCAAGCAGTGATTAAGAATCACGACACCCCTGGAAGGGATGCAAACACTATTACAGTCATTTTAAAGGTGGGGAAACTGAAACACAGCGAGGTTAAGTGACTTGCCCGTGATCACATGGGCAAGCAGGAACAGAACCAGGAACAGAAACCAAGAGTCCTGATTCCAAAGTAACCACTTGACTAATGCCAATCATGCCATGTCAAGACACTCTGGCTTGCATATACAGTACCTCCTGCACTGCCTGATCATATCTGGCCTGTCCTAATGTTCAATACATTTCAACAAATGGCCATTTAAAAGAGCGGCACAGGAATATGGATAGGAATCCAGCAGTAAAAGAGTTAATAACAGTATACCCCTGTCTCCTCGCACGTCATAGATGTAGCAGGGGACAGGTATGATCTTCATTTTAAGAAATAAATCATAAGCAAGGAATGCTAGAAAAGCTATTTCATAGAAGGTATGGTAAAGTTATGGAATAAGTTTAACAAATAAGCCTACTGAAGCAAACCATGTAATAGTTTAACGTGTGGAGGGAGGGTGGGGGGGAAAGAAGAAGACACCTTCTTATTGAGCAGCTCTTCACCCAGAGCATTCAGAGTCCAGTCAGCTGGCTTCAGTGACGTTTTTATTCCATTTTACTTCTATTAGCTCTGCAAAGCCAACAGAACTAAGGGAGAGTGACCGGGCCTCTACCCCTTCTTGTACGTCATCCATGTACTATGTCCCAATTAGTCCCACCTGTGCAAATCCAGTGATGGCAATGGATTTACACGGGTGTTATTGGTAAATTTTTTGGCCGTAACTGTTTTCAGCAAATAAATGCAGACTCAGCAACGCGGCATTTGCCAATTCGTGTCAGTTTCATTAAATTGCTCCTCAGCAAAAACAAAACAAAACAAAAAATCCCCCCAATTTAAAAAAAATAATCAACCACCAAAAAAGCCCACAAAGAAGCCAGCATTCTGAAAAAGTCTGAATGGGTCTAGTCAACCTTTTCCAAATGAAATGCTTCCACTATTCCGGTCAAAATGACTTTTTGTTTTAAAATTTTCTTTAACTTTAAAAAAGGCCAAGCAAAAAAGAAAAATGCTTGAAACTGAAACCAAATGTTTCATTTCAAGTGAAACAAAACATTTGGTTTGACTCAAAACTTTTTTTTTTACCTTTTGATTTGCCAAAAATTGAAAAAAAAATTAATAGCATTTTTATTCATAGATAAGAAGATGAGAAGAGGCCACTGTGATAACCTAAGATGACCTCGTATATAACACGGACCGGAGGACTTCCCTGAATTAATTCCTATTTGGACTACTAGAGCAGATCTTTTAGAAAAATAACTAATCTTGATTTAAAAATTGCCCTGATGGGGAAGCCACCACAACCCTTGATAAGTTCTTCCAATAGTTGATTACCTTGTTAAAATGTTGTACTTTATTTCCCATCTGAATTTGTCTAGCTTCAACTTCTAGCCAAAATGATTTTTTCCCAATTATTCTGAACGGCCAGCAAACAGAAAAATCCATTATTCACACAGCACTAGTTATGGGACATACGTGAAGAGAGTGGGGTTGCACGGGACTGAGGGTCTAATTTGACCTGTGGGATCTTTATCAGTGGTGAGGATGTGTGAGAAGGAAAGAATTCTGCTTAATTCTGAGATTCCAGAGGGACTTCACAGGACTGGCTTCTAGAAATACCTTCATTCTTTTTCGCTTCTAAACTGAGCACCATTTGGACAGTAACCATTAAGGTGAGAAATTTAATTTTCTCTTCTTTGGCCTCTTTTGGTTCCTCTTAGGTTTTTTGGCTGTAGACCAGCTTCTCATTAGTTTTCTACGGCCATAGTCATGGCAATGGTGGTTGTCCTCCATGCTGATTTTAATGCTGAATTCCACAGCTCTCCAAGCTCTCACGAGGTAGGTCATAAAGGGGCAAATCTTCTGCTGGCACTTTACGCCAACTTAGGGTCTGCCCCAATGAGTCTCTACAAAAACTGAGCCTCGAGCACTGAAGTAAACAGCTGGCACTATAGTGAGTCTCATTAGCTACTATGTTAATTGTTCCACCGTCTTGTTGCACACAACACCACTGCTGCATCAGATTCCTGCATCTATTTAACCCACTGAGAGTAAATAAATTCCCTTTTAACTGACAAAACCTCTTCTCCTGAAAATGAAAAATGAACCACCAGATAGGAAGTTGGTTTGCTGAATACTGTACTTACTATCTACTGGGGTTCTACCAAGACTCCTTGGATGATTGCTTTGGTTTTCACCCTTACCAAGCCCACTACATGTGCACATTATGATTCAGTACTAACACTAACCTTGGCGTTAACCTTTGAAGACTGCAGACTTGTATTTCCTCCCAAGCGTTCACTCACCTGGGAGGCTGCAAAATGCCAACATTCTGAGGGGCAAACTAAGGAATTATGATTTATCATAAATACTGTACACTGAGAACCGCTCTCTGTTTCCCCCTTTGTTCCAACCTAATTCTACTTTTTACTAAAATTATGAAAACTAATTGCATGATTTAATCCCCATCACATACAATTCTCCAGTGTTTCATTAATCAATGTAATCAAGCCAATCAGAATAGATAAAGGAGATCTTTTAGCAGGCTTTGATGAGATTTTATCAAAATCTCAGTGCATATTGTAAAGCCTTAGCACCCTCAGAAGCAAACTAACTATAGAATAGAGAAGCTTTATCGGGCAACCACTAATATAACAGTTGATGTCTGGACCAGTTTAAGAGGCTCTCCCTACTATACTACTGACGGGGAGGGTGTGTGTGTGTGTGTGTGTATTTATATATATAGACATAGAAAGATGCTATAAAGCATCCAAGATCAATTTTTAAAACTATGGAAGAAAAATAAGGAAGAAAACATCTGCTAATTAACAAGCCATAAAGCCAGAGTATTGTAAGTAAAATGCAGTGGCTAACGCCGAGGTTATGTAAAAGTAATTGTAAATCAAGACCTTTATTAAAAAATGAAATGCCTCCTCTTTGGCATAGTAATCTTAGTCTATATCCATCTCCTTGAATTAACATGAAACAATGTTTAGAATATCGTCAGTGTGCTTCTCCCCCTTTTTTTAATGTCATAAACCATATCTTTCAGACTCCCGATTGACTAAAAAGGGGCATGTGCATTATGCTTATCTACTCAGAGCCAATGACAGCAAAAGTAGGTAGCCTACAACTACCCAGATTTATAAAAGGAATATATACAGGACAGTTATTGTTAATCACCTATTGTAACTCCTGGTCAATATATAGCTAGTTAAAATACTTAAATTATAACCCTATTTCTAGGTAAATAGATATCAAAAGTATCATTTTACTAGGGTAATTAATAAATCAAACTCTGTAAGTAGAAAAGTGTCTTCGGTAAATGAAAGCAAACCAGACATTTTTAGCTGTGAGCTATGAAGAAGGCTATCTTTCATTTATATAGTACCTGTCAACACAAAAGAGGGTCCTGTGGCACCTTTAAGACTTCTGTTAGTCTTAAAGGTGCCACAGGACCTTCTGTTGCTTTTTACAGATTCAGACTAACACAGCTACCCCTCTGATACTTGTCAACACAAAGGATCTCAAATTCCTGGATTTAATTCACTTCTGATGATCCAGTCCAACAAATTGCCAGCAGGGGCTCCTGTACCTGGAGAACCATCCCTCCCAGCAGAGAGATCATGGTGTTCATAGCACCACCCTCCCTGGGGCTTCTGCTGCACTCAGAGTTCTACAGGCGCTCACTGATGGAAGCTGCCCAGGGAATGTGCTGAATTACCGTACGCCATGCTCACCTACCAGCGTTGCCCATTTTCAGCGTTGCAGTAGCTTACTGCAGGACCACGGGTAGAGTTGGAACAGTGGGGTGCTTTGCATCTCCCCAAAAGGCAGACTCGTCACTCCTAGAGGCCCTACACCCTGGGAAACTTCAGCAAACTACTCACCTGGCCCAACCCTACTTCGCTTGTGAGAGCAGAGAAGCTCACAGCCCAAGGAGCAGATCATAACAACCCTTCACATCACCCCAATCTATAATGTGCAAACTGATTGCTTACAAAACAAACAGGGGAGAAAGATGACCACTGCCTTCACTTTAAGCCATTGCCATTGCTAGTGCTGCTTTAACAGCAGGGTGTTTGCGTCTTCCTTTTCCATGAGGACGCTGCCCTTTGGATTCTGAGGCGCCGTCCCTTTATTTATACCACATATGAGCACCAGGCGGAACCCAGCACTGGCCAGTTTGGCAATGACTTTGACAGGAACAAAATCCAGTGAAAATAATGATGGAGGAGGATCTTTATTTTTATTTCAAAACAGGCAACATGGCAACACTTGATTGCTTAGAAAGCTGTTGCACTGAGTGTGTAGGCTGTAGCCCAATAACAGAAAAGTCTATTGAATGCTATAATTTTGCCTTATGTTGTGCTTTCATTTCAATTCTACCTTGCAGATGCTTTTCAATTGAATTAGTTTTGGTCTCACTAAAAAAGGGAAGCTTCCCCCCCCCCTTCATTGCTTTTTGTCCTGCATTTACCCTAGTATTTTTGGTACCCAATATGTACAGCACAGTTTAAAAAGAAAACCAGGGTTGAGAAAAGAAAAATAGGCTTGCCAGAGAAGTGTTTCATCTCATCGCCGTCTACAAAAAACAGGAGAGCTGGGTCTCTAAATGGCCTATCCCTCAGGAGCCCAATTCTGCTCCATTGGACGGCCGTAGCAAAACTCCCATTGGCTTCACGGTTTTGAGCCTCATCTGTTTGTATTACGCCACATAGAAAGGGAAAGGACTAGTTTGTACCGACAAGCCCCAAACTGCCAATGCAGAGGTTCTCGCGCTACTGTGCTTTGTGTATTGGAAGTAAAAGACGATGGGCTGGCTCCTTCTTAGCTGAGATTAATCAGTATAGCTCCACTGAAGTCAAAGCCATTTCACTGCGAATCTGGCGCGATCTGCTTAAATCGATCCTTTTAAAATGAAAAGCTGCTTTGTATTTTTGGAATATTTTTTGTAACCTATATAATCTTTACTCCTATCCTCGGCTTCATGGACCCAGGTTTCAGCCATATAGAACCAGCATCGCCAAATACTATTTTGACTTACTCTCCACTTTCCCTGGGATCAGAACAATCTGGATAGGGACACATGGGGCCAAATCCTCAGCTGATGTAAACCAGCATAGCTCCACTGAAGTCCATGGCGCTAGACCAAGTTACATTAGCCAAGGATCTTGCCCATACGCGGCAATATGGATGCAACCATCACAATTCAGAGCATCAGTTGGTCTCTCTCAAATAACAAATATAATTAGTTACACGTCACCAGCTGATTGCAATATGGATGCAACCATCACAATTCAAAGCATCAGTTGGTCTCTCTCAAATAACAAATATAAATGGAGATATCCTATCTCCTAGAACTGGAAGAGACCTTGAAAGGTCCTCAAGTCCAGCCCCCTGCCTTCACTAGCAGGACCAAGTACTGATTTTGCCCCAGATCCCTAAGTGGCCCCCTAATTAGTTACACGTCACCACCGTTGATTGTAAGGTAAAAGTTGGTCATGTTAGTATCCTGACCTTAGTGGAATGGACACAAACTTAGTTTTAATTCATGTTTTCTCCCAGTTTCACATTTTTCTTCACTCCAGTGGAAATGTGCTTGTGTGCTTTATGCAGTTTATATAGAAGTCAAAAATGGTAAGCAACTTTTAAAAAATCTTTGCTCTAAAATAACATTATAAAGTAGGGGGGTGGATATTGTAGTGGGATGCTGCAATTCCATTCAGCCCTGCGTGCCACACCACTGCTCTTTGGACAGCAATCAGAGGCCCTTGCCATCAAGCTGTGGAAGAGATGCTTCCAAACTGCAGCGGCTGGCTCTTTGGCAAATGGACCAGGCGGTTGTACTGGTGGCTTTGGCTTTGGGCTTTGTACTGGTGACCCAGTTGCCTCTGGGTCTGTCATGTGGTTAGGCTGCTGATGGACTGTCTGGGTTGTCTTGTCCTTTTTTTTTAAATTGTATTTCCTTTTGATACACCTTTGAGTGTGAAAGATCCATATGCCTCTACCCACAAATATAGACCTCATATTGTTTGTGCCGCTACACAAACCCTATTCAGGTAAAACAGGTTTATTTGTCATTGCCCAAACTCTGTATGCGTCTGAAACGAATCAAGCAGCATTCTGGGACCACATCTCTCACCTACCCAGAGAATCACAAATAAAATGTGACCTCTGTCTTGTCTAGTGTAAACCTCTGTCTTGTCTAGTTTAAGCCTGACTCCTGTCTTTTAAGATGCTGTACTTGCAATAGATTTCTTTGCCATTTGAATATAATTAGCTCTTATGAATAGCTGCTTAATCTAGAGATTCCCTTATTTTTTGCCATTCTCAAAGGCTTTTCCTGCATTCATTTTTTGGGGGGGGCGGGGAAGTGGGGGTAATGCCCCATCATTGCACTACCACTGATGGAGCTTTATAGATGGTAGCAACTGCAGGAGCTCTGGTATCGAGGGGGCACATCCACTTCTATCCCCATGATGTCTAGGACCTGCTCTGAGAGGATACAAAGGAATGAACACCTGTTCCATGACTACTCTAGCTCGCCCACTGTTGAAACCACTGCGGTGGGGGTGGGGCTGCCTCTGGGACGGTGCAACAATGGGAGTTTCCCCTCCCCCGGGAAACAAAACCTAGCACAGACACAACCAAAACCTGTACACTTGGAGGCAATTAAGGGACGTGATGTCTGCATGGAGATGCGGGACCACTCTGCTGACTCATTTGGCAGCCAGACCAGGAGGGTCTCATTAGCTCCAACTCAAGAGGATAAAAGGTGGAGAGTCTCTATGTCAAGAGAGGGTCTATTGAGTCTTGTATGGTAAACCCTAAAACCAGCCAGCTTGGGAGGAAGCTCAGACTGAGGTTTGTGTCTTTGGGACACTAACGTGGGCTGGGAACTCTGTCCAGTCCCAAGTGGCTTAAGAATGCCAAGGATTTAGCATGCTGAGTTTGCATCATTTAAACAGCACAGATGGAGACCTTGGAGCAATGATTTTAAATACTAGGAGGGGAGCGAGAGAAGGGGAGCAGGATGACTTCTGCTAGGACCTTAAGAATGAAGAAAAATCTAAATATAGAATTTGGAAAGCAAAATCTGGTGGATTTGGAGTTGTTCTTCAATGGCAAGAGGGTGAAATCAGGTTCTGCAGAGCAGCTGTGTCCCCCTCTTGCCCAGGAGAGTGGTGCATGAGCAGGGCTTCCCGGCTTGCCTAATGTTTGATCCACCACTATTCGTCCATTCTCTGAAAAGTGAGGGCTTCCTGGGCCATGTATTTGCAATGGCTGCTCTCCAAACAGTGGGGCTGGCTAAAAGTGAGTGGTTTAGCAAAAGCACATAGGTGAGTTGTGTGCCTCCATCTGAAACACGGGGTTAATGACTCAGATTATGCCCACACAGGGTATGTCTAAACTGCATACTAACCCTGGGCTCTGACTCAGGCTTGAACTCAAGTTCCCCACCCTCTTCCATCCACACACAAACCAGTCTGACTTAGGTCAGAAAGCACTCAGGACCTGGGTCCTAGGACCCTACTAGTGGGATAAGTCAGAGCCCAAGTCCCACTGTGACTCAGGTCTAAGCCCTGTCATTTTGCAGTGTAGACACAGCTCAAACCACAGACCTGAGTCAGAAGATCGGCGTAGTGCAATACGGATGCATTAGCCTGGCTGTGAGAACTGGGTCCAGGGATTGTAAACCCAGGTGTACAGTGCACTGTGGATGCTCCTGGTCAGGCTTGGAAATGTTGCATCAACAAGCTCGGGTCTCAGGCTGACAATGTAGTGTAGACATACCCATGCTGCCCTTATCCGAGGTGCAGCACTCCCATTGAAGTCAACAGTAGCTGTAATAAGTGGAGTGAGTGCAAAAATAGTGCTTGATGAGTGTTTGTTGCAATTGACTTTGGAATGAATAATTTACACTCCTGAACTGCCTCAGATGTGTAGCCACATGAGTTTTTACACTTCTTTCAGCTAAATCGGAGACAAATTTAGCACTCTGGAACATCATGTGGAGCTGTCCATTTGCCCATTTCTCCCTGGGTCCACAAACCAAGTAAGTATTGTTTCATCTCTCACACATGTACGGTCGTCGTTATGCACGCAAAATTCCATCTCTGGAATGAGCTGGTGTGAATAGTTTTCCCCTTGGGATGAAAATGCAGACACAAGGGAGTCTGGAAGAAGGAGGGTCTTGTGTTTAAGGCAGTGGACTGGGTGTCAGGAGGTGTGGATTCAATGCCTGGCTATCCCACAGACTTCCTGTGGGACCTTGGACAATACCTCTACTCTTTATTTGTAAAATGGGGATAGTGCATCCCTAGATCACAGGAGTACTGTGAGGCTTAGTTCATTAGCATTTGTGACATGTAAGATACTACAGGGATGCAGGCCAGAGAAATAACTCGACAGGCAGCTCTCTCACCCATAATGAAGTCCACGTCCTATTACCAAATCACTGCCAGATATTTTGATTCTGGATTAGTCTCCTTCCAAAGCAAAGCAGTCCTTGACTTCACTTTTATAAGGTCCCTTTTCTACCTTGAGTGTAGAGATGTGTGAAAATGTCGTTGTTCAGAATTTTGCATTCATGCATTTGCCATTTCCTTTTGTGCAGGCTTTTGCACCTCCTCGCTTTTGGCAGCATTTGAAACAAGACATATTAGCCTTGGAAGCAGGCAAACTTGACAATGATCTTGTTTCAAGGTGAAAACCATCTTTGCTTGAGAAAAATGGGGCTAGTTTTGCTCAGAAATATTTCTGCTCCAAACCAAGCCCATTTTCATTGGGATATTGGGCCATCTTTCTAAGAAAAACTTGCACATCTTTTCCAGAAAATGGGCTTGTTTGTGAGCTCATAATGCAATGCATTTTTTTTAATTATTTTAAGTAGCTTTGCATTTGATCACTAATCATTTGTACATCTCAAACTGGAAGACTCCCATGAATAATAAAGGCGGGGCAATGTATGGCCAATGGTATGGATAACATTCTCCATTTTCTTAATAACCAGTAATCTTCATATAATTAACCTAACGATTAGGAGTTACATATAGAAGTTTAAACAGTCTTCTTTTATTGAAATGTTTCCCAGCAAGCGTGAGGGAGCACAACAAAATGGAAATTGTTTATATAAAATGTGTTGCAGTATAACACATACTGGATATGTTGTATTGCTGGGCTACGTTTATTTTGTGATTGTAACCATCCTAACTAGGATATAGCGGTGGGGGTTTTGCATCTAGTCAATATTTTGCATTTCTTGACAATGAATATGTTGAATAAACTGTCTGAACCCTGCCATTTCAGTAAAACATTGTGAGTACCCTCTCTGTGAAAGTCAGTATTGTGTGCAGTAAAGAAATGACTAGGAAACGAATTCTGGGTTGCTCATAGCAGATACAAAAACATAGACACAATATGCACATACTATATATGTAAGTATAGATTAAACAATGGTGGCATGCAGTAAAAGTGCAGATATGGAAACCTTATCGAAGCCCAAACCCCAAGCTCAGGTGTGTATAAATCAAAGAACGGAGGTTAGGTCATGAGCTCGACTGCCCTGGTCATGAACAGTTATGTTGAGGTTAAATGCATGGATCTTACAAAGGGTAAGATTTGGCCACAGTTTCTGCTTTCCTATGTGTTTTACCAAAGTGATGGTACTGACCGAGGTGGTGTCAGGACATATTAAATTTCACATTTCTTCTTTCTCTAAAGCAGTAAGAGGGAAAGATGCATGACACAGGCAAGTCGAGACATTGTGAGAAGCCGAGAATTGAGAATCCCGGAGGATATATTATTGTTCTGACCCATGCACTCAGCCTGGGACACTGAAAACCTATATGGGGACAGTCGCATATGGCCAAGGTTTTTGAAAGTGACTAGTGATATTGGGAACCTGGTTTTGGGTGCTCAGCTTGAGAAACCTTAAAGGGGCCTGAATTTCAGAAGTTGGGTTCTCTGCAATTTCTGAAATTTAGGCCCCTTTACGTCATCCCAGGTGGGGTGCGCATCATCTGAGGCAGCCAAAATCACGAGTCACTTTAGAAAATCTTGGCCACGGGCACCAAGAAATGGTCACAATGAAGTGTTAGAGGAACAGAGTGGTTTGGAATTTTCTGCTACATAAAGGCAACTGTATTTCCGCTCTGGAAGGAGAAATCTTTTCCAAGGGTTCTGTCTTGCACCAAGCGATAGAGCCAGGAGTGAGTGGCAGTCAGACTATGCCCTCCACCTTATGTGGGGACTTCATTGTCTTGTGGTGACAGGACACAGCCAAGAAAAGAAAATGGGAACAAGACAAGCTTCTTCCCAGTGTCTATTGATAATGCTGAAATTCATCCTAGGCTCTTGATGTAAAACCAGCTAACAGTAGAAATGCAAAGAGCCTTTCAGAGAAAGTTTGAAATGCTTGATGCAATTTCCTGCCATTTTAGGTGTCAGGACATTTCAGAAGATAGTGATATTTTCATGAAATCCAGACCCTCCTTTAGAGAAGAGCACATAGACAGGGGATTCCTAGCAAGGATCCCTCTCTCCCTACTGGCAGAGAGCTGGATGCCCCAGAAACTCTTCAACCACACAATGGCTCCCATTTCAAATTGTGCTGCCTGGTGGTAAAGCCTCACCTCACCAGCCAAGGAAGAGGGGGAGCAGCACTCCCCCACGCTAAGGTGAGGGAGAGGAGGGAAAGTCGTCCCTCTGGCTTTAGCAGGGAGCAGGGAGTTACATTCTCCCATACTTGAATTCCAAAGGCATTGATGACATGGCAGATCAGCTGGGGAATGAGGAGTGTGCCAGTGATGGGCAGGGAAAGGGATTTGAAGGAAACAACGTGCTTTGGGTAGGAATATGCTGCAGGAGAGTGAAGAGGGAGGAAAAACCTCCAAGCCAACAGGCCAGAGCTTGTGTGTCTGTCCATCTGGGGGAGAGAACCAGCTGGCACTTTATCACTATTTAGGGTGACCAGATGTCCCGATTTTATAGGGACAGTCCTGATTTTGGGGTCTTTTTCTTATATAGGCTCCTATTACCCCCCACCCCCTGTCCTGATTTTTCACATTTGCTGTCTGGTCACCCTATCACCATTTAACATTCCTATTGTGTGAGCACCTCAAGGCGCACGCAGGTTAGACCCCATTTTGTTCTGTCTGTCCATTGGAGGGCGGGGAACACTCTTTTGTCTATCTGGGAAAGAGCATTAGAGGGTCACATCCCTGTCTGTCTCTGGGAGAGAAATGGTGGGACATGGCTCCCTGTGTGGGAGGAACTTCCCTGCCTGTCTGCGAACTTACGGGAGCTAGCTGAGCACTTACATGTCTGTCTGAGGGCAGCAGGTGCTGGCTTGGAACTTACCTGTCTGTCTGAGATCAGCTGGTCACTTACCTGTCTGAGGGCGGAAGCTGGTGGGGCACTCTGTCTGAGGGTGGGAGTAGCAGGGCACTCTGTGTCTGTCTGTCTGTCTGAGGGCAGAAGCTGGCTGGGCTCTGTCTGTCTGTCTGAGGACAGGAGCTGGCTGGGTACTCTGTGTCTGTCTGTCTGAGGACAAGAGCTGGGGCACTCTGTGTCTGTCTGTCTGTCTGAGGACAATAGCTGGGGCACTCTGTGTCTGTCTGTCTGAGGACAATAGCTGGGGCACTCTGTGTCTGTCTGTCTGAGGACAAGAGCTGGAGCACTCTGTGTCTGTCTGTGGGCAGGAGCTGGCTGGGCACTCTATGTCTGTCTGAGGACAAGAGCTGGGGCACTCTGTGTCTGTCTGTCTGTCTGTCTGAGGGCAGGAGCTGGGGCACTGTGTGTCTGTCTGAGGGCAGGAGCTGGGGCACTCTGTGTCTGTCTGTCTGAGGGCAGGAGCTGGGGCACTCTGTGTCTGTCTGTCTGTCTGAGGGCGGGAGCTGGGGCACTCTGTGTCTGTCTGTCTGGGGGCAGGAGCTGGGGCACTCTGTGTCTGTCTGTCTGGGGGCAGGAGCTGGCTGGGCACTCTGTGTCTGTCTGTCTGGGGGCAGGAGCTGGCTGGGCACTCTGTCTGTCTGTCTGAGGGCGGGAGCTGGGGCACTCTGTGTCTGTCTGTCTGAGGGCGGGAGCTGGGGCACTCTGTGTCTGTCTGTCTGGGGGCGGGAGCTGTCCAGGCGCTGGCTGGTCCCTTCCCCTCTCTCCTCTGGGGCTGAGCCGGCTGGCAGCTGTCCCTGGCGGGGGCTCGCCAGGCGGGCTGAGCCTGCAGCTGGCGGCCCGCGGGCTGGGCACAGGCCCGGGGGAGGAGAACAGCTCCGGGGAAGCCGACTCGCTGGAATGAGGCCGGGGAAGGGCCGGGAGCTGCCAGCAGCGTGGGCCGGGGCTGGTGGCTGGGCCCAGAGCCCTGCGCCGAGGGGCTGGCAGAGCCGAGCCCAGCCTGCGACCAGCCCCGCCAGGGGCAGCCCCCCAAAGCCGGCTGGGCGCGGGGGCTAAAGCTCCCAGGGTTATTTGGGGGGGGTGAATCCTATTCGGGGAGCTGCAATCCTGGGCCCTGTCCCAGCCCCTTGGGGATTTCAACGAGCAGCTCCCCCCTTCCCTCTCCCCCACCCCCTGCAAATTAGGGCGAGCGATTGATTGGGGGGGGGGGGTGTGCGGGACGTCTAGATCGTCCAACAGGCCCGCCTGGAAACCTCCTTCCCCCAGGTTTGCAGCCAGCGATCGCCATCAGCAGCCCCTGGGGGGGGGGGGGGGGGGGGGGGGGGGCAGGAGGGAGAAAAGTCAGGGGTGACCCCACCCGTCGGGTTAAAGGACCCGCCGGCGATAATACTGGCAGGTGGGGAGGGACCACGGCCATTGGGGAGACGGCCCTGGATCATGGGCTACAAAAATCCCAGGCAAAACTTTGCCCTTATCTTACCACTCACCCCCACTGCCCCGAGCTCCCGACTCGTGTTCAGTGAGCACTTGGGCAGGGCACGTGTGGTGTGGAGCCGGTCTGTGCCTCGTCACGGGCCCCTGTTTCAACCTAACTCCGCTCGGTGCAATTGACAAAGAACTGACGAGCTAAACTCCGTAGCAGCAGTGAAATGAAATCGGTTTCCATAGACAGAGATAGGATGTGTCTCCCACCCCACCCCCCACCCCCAGCTTTTGTCTTGACTGTTACAAAGACCTACAGAAAACTTCTGTGCAAATCTTGAGTGAGGAGGGGTCGTGTCGGGAAAGCAATAGTTAAAATGTAGGAGAAGACGCTCGAAATTCAGCCATAAAAAGTGTGTTTGTGGCACCTCGGCGGATGTGTTGTGGGGGAGGGGAACTGACACCTGCTGGCTTATTGTCTTCTATTTTTTAATTCATAAATCAGCGTCGCTGCCAAAGGAGGGACTTGGAGCTGTATGGATCTCGACTTTGTTTCGTTTAGGGAAAGCCAGCTCCTCTAAATGTATCTTTCAATCTCTCTCTCTCTAGCCAGACATTTCGCATTGGAGTCACTGATCTTTTGACCCGAAAAGAAAAGCTTGGTTTGGAAAAACAAAACAAACAAACAAACCCTAAGATCTGCATAAATGGAGCTTTCAGCGAAACCCTGGAATGAAACCTGATTTCAAAAAAATAACCCAAACCAATGCATTAAACTCCGGCGTGGTTTAGTTGAAAGCTCATCTTTAGCCAGGGATGGGAGAAACGATTTATCTGTGGCTTTGGGACACACATTCGTTTGCGACCGGCCGATTAAATGCTAACCCCGCTCTGCATTGTTCTGGCCTGAACGATGCACTTTCCCTCAATTAAAGCCCCTTTAAAATGCGCAAGGGGACGAGTTGGATTTGTACAACTTGCTGGTTTATACTGCCATTAAAAAAACGAAACCAAAATCGGGGGCATCCGTGCCTCGTTTCTGCTCTTTATCAGTTATCACTGGAGCAAAAATAACGTGGCCGGTCCTCGCCCCCTGGTACAGGGTGAAATGAACGCCAGGCAAGTGGACCGGGGGTGCATTTCACTGTATGTCTCAGGTATGGGCACTTACACTGACATTGATGCAACTGCATTAGCGTTAATGGTAGCAGGCTGCTTCTCATTATTAATTGTCTTTGTGTTTGGATAAAGTATGTAATCTTCTCCTCACCCACACCATTAAAATAGGTTGCCTTTTCAATTAAGAACTGTCTTGAGCACAGCAGTCAATTTTCCTAATGAAGATGCATTATATTTTCACTTTTTTTCCCCCTCTAAATAATGGGGAAATCCCACTTTTTCATTAGACATGATTACGGAGAAAGTACAACCCGGGGGGAGGGAAAGGGGGGGGGGGAAGCTGCCTAAACTAAATGTGGCCCATGTCGTTTATTAAATACCAGGCTTTTAAATAAATTGAAATTCTATACAGATAAAACGCCAGCTTGGGTTTCAAATATGGCCAGGCAGGCTCGCTTCCTTCAGATTAAAAAAAAAAAAAAGGCCGTGTCCATTCTTTAAAACGCACTTATCAGATAGAAAACAATGATTAAACCAACTATAGTCGACTCTTAGCTGCAATTACGCGGGTAAACTTTTTTACTCGGTCCAGTTTGCTCACATTAAACCCGAGGCTGATGCTTGCAAATGGACTTGCACTTGTAGATAATGTGCAGCTTTTGGGGGGACAAATCACACAGTTTAATCAGGCAGGAACACAGGGGAGCCAGAATGGATTTACAATGAATTTAAAATAACAAAACAAATTGAAGCTGGTGGTATTGTTTAAAACGCTGGCTTTCCCCCCATCCCCTCTGAGCAAAATACCTAGCGCTATTTTGAAAGGACTAAAGACTGGTTTTTGACAGTGGAAAATAAATATTTCCTGAAATGAAAGAAGCGAGTTAAATTGTAGATCATTTAACAAAAACAAACAAAAAAAACGGTTTTAAAAAGTGTGATAGTCCTTCCTTAATCTTTGGCAAATTAAAGGATTTCGTTTACTAGAAGATTTCCTGACCCTGTTATGCTTGTTTTGATCTTTGCTAACAACACACACAAATCCGCCCCTTTCTTTTGCAGGTAAAATCATATTTCCAACATGCCATTTAAAAGATGAAACTATGGTTCTGTTCAGAGATGAATGTACAAAACCCATCAAGCAATAGATGGAAGTAAGGGACAGAAAGAAGATAACACGAGGGTTCCTTTCTTATTCACGGGGTAACAACAGTTGGTTTCTGATCTTTTGCAAGTTTTCTGCATTTTGTGTGTGTGTGTGCGTGGGGGGGGGGGGCAAATGAACATTTGTTTCTCCACCAGCCAGCGGCTAAAGAAGATCTGCAAAGAATGGCAAAGAAGATTTTCGATTAAAACCTTATCCCAGCTCCACGGATTACTTTATATCGATTCTTGTATATATGACTGCAGCTGATGGGCTCTGATTAAAAGTCCAAAGGAAACCAAAGGAGAGGGAAAGTTCTTTGCGGATCTCACTAAAAAAGTTGTTGTTTTTTCCCCATCTGCGGGAAATAAAGGCTGGAAAAGGTTAGGAAGGAAAGACTCGTTTCAAGCTTCGCTGAGGGTTTATTTTTCTTCTTTCTGACAAACCCTGGTTTCCCTCCCCTCCAAGCTGGCTATGAAGTTTGCCAGCACGCTAGATACTGGAGTGTGGTCGTGGTTTTAATACCAGGCTAGAACCTGAACACAGAGCTGATCATCCCGGCAACTCAGGCTAGGAGAGGAAAATTACGGAAACTGATACCCACCGGCTCCCACACTTCCCCCAGAGATGCACAGAACATTTCCACCCTAGTTCGCACCCGACCCACACCCATCTCTTTTTCGCCTCTTCGCCCAAAGACACTCATCTGCACAACCCCCAGCCAGCTCTCTCCGGAAACACACAAGGTCTTCTTTTGTTACGGTCACATTCGCACTGCGAATTTATTTCTTGATTTCAGGGAGACTTTTCTGGTTTGGGCAAGAGTTCATGTTCAGCCCTTCCTCGGGTGTAGTTCCCTCTTCTCTCCCTCTCGCTCAGTGTATCATGTTTAGGAAATAGATGGCTGTAAAATTGGCAGCTTCCAGATTGCCAGATTTCTTCCCCCATCTCCTCCCCACTCTTCCCCCCCATACAAATTATGAAAGTTGGTTTAATCGAGGCTGGGATGGAGACTAAGATAAAAACCCAAAGGAGAGTCTGCAGCTCTGAGACAACATGAAAAGGGAGCTCTTTTGAACATGGCAAGGACTGGTAACATTTCTGAAAAGTGGCTCTTGGTATTTGTGAATGGCTGTTTAAATCGCATCCTCCCCCCTCCCCAAGAAAAATAAGTTTTTTTTGGGGGGGGGGGTCAGGAGAAGTGTTGGAAACCGCAGCTGAATTGCAGATAAAATGCAAGGGAAGTGCGGAATATTTTAACTAGACACAAATCCGCTGAGGGAAAAGCGAAGTGAGTGGCATGCATTGCTCCCCGGATCCGACCAGCTACAGAAAGGTGGCAAATCATAAATCGGTGCGTTTTACGGGGGCTTGCTTAAGTCTCCCACAATAAACTCTTTCTTTTTGTCATCATATACAAACCGAGCAGTTCAGCGCTATCCGCCGGCGGGGAAATAAATACAAACAGCAATAAACGCTTGCAAAACAGTCAACTTAGTAGGATTGCAAAATAATGCCAAAGGAATCAGAAATAAATAGAGAGCGAAAGAGAGAGAATGACTGATACATCTATGCAGAGAGAGAGGAAATGAATGGCTATTTAACGCAATTGGTATTGGAAGTCGAAGAACTTACTGAAAATCAGAAGTGAGAGCGCTTTTCATCCCAGAAGTAGATTTTTGGTTCTCAGAGGACAAAAGTTCTTATAGTTCAACACGCAGCGTCCACTGACTATCAATTTATCCCGAGCTAGACTGGGTTTCTGGGGCTGCCCCTGATCTGAAATGGTTTCCAAATTGAAAAGAACAGATTGGAAAGTTTAAAAAAAAATGAAAACGCAAATTCTTACAGCGGGAGAACCAGTTTTTGCAACTTTCCCATTAGCTGCAGGAAAACTGAAGCCAGCAGCTGCTTCAAAGTCTGTGCAGAATTCCTCCAGAAAAAAAGGTTCCCCCTTTTTTTTCCCCCTTTCAGATCCAATCTTTGCAAGAGCCATTCCAGCACATTGCTAAGCTAAAGGGAAATTCTCTTTGATAAAGCGGTGTTCCCAGCTTCTGGGTTTTAAAACCTAAATCTATATTCAAATCTGGCTGAAGGTGTGTTCTGGGATTTATGAAAGCCTCTTAAAGGGGTAAATTTACCAAACCGTGACAAAATCATCACAATCTTACTTTAGACATCTGAAGTGGATGAGAATTTTAAAGAGACCCTTGTTTATTTAAGTAACACCGTCCATTTCTGCCACTTGTTTTATTGGCCGTGCGATTATTCCAAAAGTTATTAGACCAGAGGGCAAAGGAAAGGGCTGAGAGCTCGCCTCATGCAGTCCCCTATCTACGGGAAAGGGATCACTTATCCACACTGCCCCACAAGATATAAGCATGGTCAGTTTCAGGAGCTGCTGCTAGATTGGATATTTCAGTGAGGTTTTTACCCACGAAAGCTTATGCCCAAATAAATCTGTTAGTCTTTAAGGTGCCACCAGACTCCTGGTTGTTTTTACCACAAGTCCTGTGGCTTGGACTATAACGTAGTTCCAGATCTTCTATCCCAGCTTTTAACTAGTTTCTTGGGCGCTGTATTTTATTTAACTGCGTCTCCCACTCCACCCCCATTTACGGACCCCATTCCCCTTTTACTGCCCCCCTTTTAAAAATTGATTTCGACTCAGAAAAAAAAATTCCTTCTGCCCCAGGATACACGGGAAATAATTATCTTTAGATTTCTTCCAAGGTTATTAAATAGTGTGGGGACGAATGTGTGTGGGGGGGGATTGAATTTCGATATTTATTATTGCTGCTATGTTAAATGAAATTCGGAGGGGTGGGGTGGCGGTGCCTATCTCGGGATATTCACATCATTTCAGAGTGAAGTATTGTATGCACAGATCTGTATCTAGTAACTGGGGGGGGGGTTTACAAAGAGCCAGGACTCCCCCCCCCCTCAAAATAAATGTGTCAGGGCTGCTAAAAAGTGGGATGGTGGATCTATGCTTTAATTATCTTGGGCAAGCAGGGAATTGGACACTGCTGGGTCCCCAACAAGCAACTGCAACTTCAGTTCCGGGTTCTCTGGGCTGCGTCCCGGCCAGCAGAACTTCCCGAAAAGTAGCCCTGGAAGTGGGAGACAAGCGGAGCAAAGGGCAGGGACGGAAGGGGGGCGGGCGATTGTTGTTGTTTTACGTTGCTTTTTGTTTTCTTTAACCCCCCCAAATAAAACTCCAGAAGCTGTGCTGCAAATTGCTAACTCGGCTGCATTGAAATCATGCGTTAATTGCTGTCCGTCCCAAGGACAACCACGTTTGATTCCACACAAACCGCCTAAGAAAGCGCCACAAAGAGACGCATTAATTCCTCTAACTTCATTGCCACAGGTCGCCACATTCAAAGGCTCGAGCTGGTTTTATTTTATTTTTTCCCCCGGTGCCGGTGGAGGCAGGGGCGCCGCTTTCTTGGTTGCTTTCTGTCTCCTGATCGCCGCGAGATTTTTTTTGTTAAAAAGCCTATTTTAAACGTGTTCATTGGGCTTGCTCGCTCTCCGCGCGGTGGGGAAAAGTTCGGCAGCGATCGCAGTCCGATGGGACGTGTATAAAGTGCAACGGGTATCTACCGCTCCTTGGTGCTGCCAGCAGATCGCTGACATTTCGGGATTTCTCCGGATTTTGCTTGCAGCTAGGAACCGTACAATATCCCCCTCCCCTGCCGCATCCCCTTTATTTGTATTTAAATATTTGCATGTCCTATAGGGACTGTAAATTCAATCCAGCTCGCCCCAGACCCCCATTTTGACTGCATAGGTTCTATATATATTCTAGGTGTATGTATATTATATACTGCATAGGTTCTATATATGTTATAGGTGTATATATATTATACACACACCCCCCGGGATGGCGGATGGCTCCTTTGCGCTGGCTATCCCATGCCCTCTGGAATATCTATTCTTGCAGCAATCCACTGGACCCTAAACTGGAAATCTAGCGCAGGGACAGTGGTAGCCCGTTTTCTGTCTGCCCTTGTCCTAGCCCAGATCCGCTAACCATTCGTGTGTTTAGTATGGCAGGTGGGGGGGGGGGAGCCCCCTGAAATAGTTTGTGCTGGCGCCTTCTTTCTCCCTTTCTCTGGCTTAGTTTCACTTTCTTTGATACCTCAACGTCTTCGTCTTTGACAGGCGTTTTGCTTTTAATCCAAGAGCTTCTTGGCAGCTTTTGCTTTGCAGTCCCCTGTATTTACCCACTTTTCCCCCCCTTTCCCATAATGTTTACTCTTATATTTTAATATCCTCATTTTTGTGTGTGTGTGAGTGTGTGTGTGAGTGTGTTATCTCCCCCCCCCCCGCTTCCTCCTCTCCCCAGCAATAGGGTAACGTGATCTTTGCTGTCCGTCATGTTAATTGTACAATTAGTTCATATGCCCCAGCCCAGAATGTATATTTTTAAAGCGAGCATCGTTTCTTTTATGTATATTCTGGTGTCATTTTGGTCGCTGTTATTTGTTGCCTGATTGTCCCCCTGGTGCAGCAGTGGCCTGTTTTCCTCCCCCTGTTGTGTGTTTTTATTATTTCCCCCCTGGCTTAGATGTGTCAATCATTCTCTGCCTGCCATTGGTTGGAGAGTTTGCGTCAAAAAGTTGCCAGAGCGGCGCTTTCTCAGCAAATCTCCCCGAGAGAGGTAGAGACCTCAGCTCCAACTCACTCTCCACTGTTATTAAAAAGCAAATCACTTGGCCAGATCCTGCAACGGCCGACTTTGTAGGTATCGAATCCACACCCCGGCCCCTCGCTCGCCTGTAGCCTCGCTCGCCCCTTTTTCGTTGACTTCTTGGGCCAGGTGGATCCAGAATGCAAGATTTCTAACCTACTGCTTTGTGATTTCTTTTGTAGGAGAACTCTTGATTTTGAATTTGGCCAGGATCATTTGGTCCGTTTTTTGCCCTGCCCCCGGCACACGCCTCCCTAGACGCTTCAAGGTAAGTGAAAAGGGGTTTGCTTTTTTGAAAGAATCGTTTTTCGGCGCATGTGGATGGGATTCTGCTGTACCCCCTGAATCTCGCCTGTAAACCTGAGCTGCTGTATCAGGAGAGTTGACAATAAAATGCTTGCTTGCTTTTTGGGGAACGGGTGAGGGCGGATTTCTCTTTGCACCGGGCAGTCATCCGAAGCATCAAGACTCTCTTTAGATATCATTTTTGGAAGGAAACGTAACCCATTGTTTTGATTTAGAACGATCATATTTTCGCAGTCCTGGGGGGGAGGGAAGAGAGGGGAGAGGAGCATGTTTAGAAACTGGCTCGCCTATGCCCCCAATTTAAATCATTTTCCTTTCCCCGAAATGTAGAGTCTTTCCTCTGGATGAAAATGCAGGGACCAAATTAGCTAATTGAGGAGGCGGGTAGATACAGCCCCTCGAATTTCCCCCTTCCCTTCCTTTATGCTGTTGTCTGTGGGACTCTCCTCCACAAGATCGAGTTTTTCCATGGGGGGGAGGGGGACAACAACCCTTATTGTTGTGGTTATTGGCCTGATCCTCTTGACTCGAGCCGCTCTCTGGCGGTACATATACTTTTTAAATAAAAAAATAATTGGAATTAAATCCCCTCGCCTCAGCGGTTATTGATAAACAGATTTCTGCCTAAGACTCCCGATCGATAGACTAAGCAAAGGAAAAAGTCATTTTGCAAACATGGCTTTGACCAGAAAGGACTCGAGGCAACAAGAAAAGGGTTAGATTAAAAAAAAAGTGGATATGTGCAGGGGGGGCGACTCTTTAAAGCATCTTGGGGTGGAGAGAATAAATAAATAAATGGGAAACTGCTTCTATCTGCTGTTTAAATGAATGACAGGAACTGGATCGATTTCTAAAAGGGAGACGAATGGTTCGCAGCTTCATTGGAAAGGTGCTTTCAAAGAGAAGCCATTTGCTTTATATACAGGACTCCGGCGTATGTAGGTACATATTGGGTTCCGGGCCGGCGTATGTAGGTGGCAGGCACTTCCCTTCTTTGAAAGCACCTTTATTAGCTAAACTGGAGCTAATATACATACAGCTCTTTAAACTTGTTCCCCTTTAGTGGAAGAAGGTAACCTCAGTGCAAGTTTCTCCCCAGTGGTAATCTCTTCTTTATTCAGTCATTCGGGGCTACGTTTGTTTACATTCATGGCGACCCAAGCGGGCTTAAGGTGCAAATCAAATCAAATGTTTTTAAAAAGCGTGAGCCTGGCAGGATTTGGGGGGTTTAATATAATACGGTTGGTTAGTCCGTTCCTGGGTCGATCTCTGGTTTTAACCCTGCCTGTGGTTTCATTGTATAGCAATGAAGGGCTGGGTTTTTAAAACTTTGTATTTATTTTTATGAAGGAGAATTTTGAGGTTTTGGAATGTTTTTAGTTACACTGGTCGGGTCGAATGAAAAGCAAAATTTGATCAGACCTCTAAACCCACTGCTAACTTTGGAATACAAAAAGTTCCCCTTCCTGTTAAAAGGGAAGGAGAGAGACTGTCACAAAAAATATTAAAAACCAGAAAGTGACTATGCACAAAAAAGGGGGGGGGGTCTCTTAAATGATTCTCTCACGTTCAGCCAAAGCCTGGTGGATTCCCCAAGGCCTCAAACTTTCCCTGCAGTTCTTAAAAGGCCAAACACCGGGCTTCTTGTTTTGATAAACAGTGTGCCAGTCTATATGTTTTGTTTCATTGCCATCAGGCAGAAAATTAATCAGTGCACATGATCTGCAGAGCTGGGTCTGGCGGCCCGTAATTAGGGACCGTGTGCCACTCGGATTATCTCGTTAGTTTATCAAGAAAACATTTATTATAATTAATTCTTGGACGGGGTAATTATTATTGAGCGAGGGGCGAGCAACTGGTAGATTGGATCTTTGGGAGAGAGAAAAAGGTGACAGATTGCGCAGAATAGCCGTTAGGTATAAAACTGCGATCTTGCTATGAAGCAGGTCAGATCAACCAACCCGCATGGAAAGGGGCTTCGCTGCTGAGCAGGTAGGACGTAAACCAAACTTTTCATTGTATTTCCACTTGCAGGCAAGTGTGTTTTGTAAACGCCTTGGGTTTATAGTGTATCCCTCCACTTTCAAAGTGATGCAGTTTTTCTGCACTAAAAAAAAAAAAAAAGAGGATAGGAAAATCTCTCCCACCAAGGCTAAAACGAATTCACTTGAAAAAAGTTTGACACCAATGATGGAAGCTTTTAATCCTATTTCAGTAGGAAACTGGGCCTAAAAGTTGCATGTGGTCAAACATCAAAACAATACAAATAAGAGCGATTTTTTTTTGTTCTGAGAATTTTAAAAATTTAAACTTAAATTCTTCCCCAAGGATTTTTGTGAAACAGATGCGTGAATGACCAATGTGTGTATATGTGTGTATTATACATGTATATGTCACACAAACACACAAATATGCACACACAATATTCTTTTTAAAACAAACATCTTCTTATCCTATTTTTCTCCCTAATAGAAGAAGGATTTGCAAATTATTTATAATTAGGTTCAAGAGGAAATACAATAATAAGTATCTGAATGTATTAATTAATTCATGCAATTCAGGAAAGTAAAAAAAAAAAAAAAACCAGTAAAATACTAATTCAAAATCTTGACTGGGGTTTGCAGTAACATAGGAACTGAAATAGAGGAAGGTGTCTTTGTTTATAACTTGGCTGAGATGTATTTATTTAATGAAATATCTACCTTTGAATATGGGGGGAAACCCTGAAATGTCTCAAACATTCACTTTTTTGGTGCATTAACTTTCAATTAAAGGAGATATGTTTTTGTAACGCGAAAAATAAATTAACTTCCCTATTAAGGAGTTCATTCAAATAGCTGCTTGTGCAGGAAGCCAGCCAGTCTAAAATATCACTATCCAAATCTTCTAGAGACTAGGACACTTGGAAATTCCTTACCCTTTGTCCGCCATTTTGGAAAAAAAATGTCGCTTTCTCAAAGTTGCAAAGTCCTTAGCTCTTTCCAAGAGCAGGACAAGATTTTTATTAAAGAAATGCTAATGTTTTAATCTGCCAGGATGTGTTAATGTCACACTTTGGAATCCTGAAGCAGGGTGAAAAAGTAAATAGTTTTTTTGGGGGGCAGGCGGCTGCATTCCAAATAGGTGTCAGAAGGGCTTGGGACACAACACCAAAGGGAATTTGTGGCTGGAAAGTTAAATGATGACACTTCTCCTACCATCACCTCGCTGTTTCTTAAGACCACAAAGCTGTATACAGTCTAAATGCAAGAGTGGATTGCATGGTAACGTGCATCTTCCTGTTAACACAGTCTTGCAATGGAAAGAAAATGCTGCAGATGTTCAATGATACTCTTTTACTACCAGGGGAAATCTGGAAGCAAGTTTAGCCATGTGATGATTTCTGTTTGAAAGTTAAATGCTTGTTTGTTTAGCGTTAGCTCCATAAGCAAGAGCTTCTGAAAGCCTAATAAATCTCTTACTTACCTCTAAATCTAATTACCCAAAGTACTAATTAGGTGAAAAATGGCTGACAGAAATCACTTCAAACGTGGAATGATCGTGGTGGGACAGAAAAGTTTGCCTCTTTCCAAGGTAGCATTTCAGGTCTTAAATGCACCAGCATTTTGGGGTTCGTAGCAGTTGAATGTGGCAAACGCTGGGGTAATTAAAAAGCCCTGCAACAAGACCGAGGGAGAGATCAGTTTCTTGAATTGTTTCTTTGTTTCTCACCAATGGGCTTTGTTATCAGCATTATTTATTTAGCCAAGGAGGTCTTTGTGTCTGCAAATGGCCCCAATCAAGTTTTGTTTGAGACAATTAGCTAGTGCCAGCCAACGAATCCTATGCAAATGCCCAGGGTAGCAATACAATGTGTGCATTTGAAGGCATGGGGGGTTGTGCTCCTGCGAGGCGGGTTGTAATTACTGGATGGGGTGTAACTTTTTTTGTTTTGTTTTTTAAATGCGTTTATCTAGTCAGTATCCTCCGGTCCAAAATGCAGCTGGAGGTCTCGGTGTCTCCGAGCAGAGGGATTGGCCTGTTGAGATTCACACTCAAACAAGCCAGCGGAGATAAGAGATCGACTCCAGACAGCTCGATTAACCAACCCCTCCTTTTTTTAATTTCACTTTGTAGACACCTGATTTCAGCCAGCCCGCCGGGACCCCGAATCTCCGCGCCCGAGGGAATCGAGACCTTCCGGGCCTTTCCCCCTTCCCCGAATTTTTGGCCAACTCCCCTCCAAGCACAACTTTAGCATGATGTCTTATCTCAAGCAACCACCTTATGCAGTCAACGGGCTGAGTCTGACAACCTCGGGCATGGACTTGCTTCATCCTTCCGTGGGATACCCGGGTAAGCGGCGTGACCCGGCCTCTGCTGCCGAGGGAGGAAAGGACTCCGCTGCGCTGGGGACTGAGTCAGGCCCCTGGAGAGCAGGGCTCGCCCCGGCCCCCGGCCTTGGGTACACTCCATAGCCCCAACCAGAGGATCTGGGGTCAGGGCAGCCAAGAACGCCCTGCCTCCTGGCCGGAGAGGCGCGGCCGGCATGGGCTGGGAAGCGGGGGGTGGGTAGCTTGGGGCAGGGGGCGCATGTCCCTGGGAAATGCGCCCTAGCGCCTTCCCCCGCCGCGGTAACTTTCCCAGCTGGTGCTTGGGGCTGCGGGAGCGGGGCTGGGCGGGGGTCCCTGCCATGAGGGGCTCGGGGCGCTGGGGGCGGGGGGTTTGCTGTCCCCGGGGGGCGCTGCGCGGGGTGCTGTGGGGAAGGGTCTGCGCGGTGCCTGGGCCGGTTGCCCGGCTGGGCTGAGGGGCTGCTGCTGAATGTCACTAAGGGCCTCCGGCTGCTCTTCGCAGCGACCCCTCGGAAGCAGCGGCGGGAGCGCACCACCTTCACCCGGGCGCAGCTGGACGTGCTAGAGGCGCTGTTCGCCAAGACCCGCTACCCGGACATCTTCATGCGCGAGGAAGTAGCTCTGAAAATCAACCTGCCCGAGTCTAGGGTGCAGGTAGGGACCCATTCCCCCGCTCCCGTTCACCCAGGCCAGCCACCCGCAGGGCTGGGAGCTTCCCGGACCTGGCGCCCCAAGACACCCTCCATCAGCAGCCCCCTTCCTCCCTCAAGCACTCCCCTGGCCGTCCTGCCTCCCAGCCTGCCCTAGCCCCAGCCCTCCGCCCCTCGCCCCAGCCTTTATCCCCTGGAATCCAAAGACGACTCTCCCCAGCAGCCCTCTCCATGGATCGCAATTGCCAGAGGCAGGTTTTGTGGTCAGGAGCCGCCGCTAGGCCGGGAGAGTTCAGTTCCTTTGCTGGTGTCTGTAGAGCTGGGACAGCTCGGGGACAAACGCCCTAGGCCCAGCCAATCCTTGCTCTCCTGGAAGCTGCCGAAGGGACCCGATCCTTGCTCCCGCTGAATTGCAATGAGAGCCAGGGCAGGCCCCAGGAAGGGGTCCAGGGAACGTGCATGGGAAGCTCAGGGAGGAAACCTGGCTGGCGCGCACTCCTGCAAAACGCAGCTCAGTGGCTTTAGCGGGGAGTCTGATTTCCCCCTTTTCTCCCTGCCTGAGCGGTGTCACAAATAGACTCAAACCCAGGCCCAGCCTGTGCTCCCGCAGCCAGTCCGGGGGGCCTCTTTGCCGCTTGGAAGCAGCTCCCAGAGCCATTGACGGAGGCTACAGAGACTCCATAGGCAACGGGGACAGCTGCAAGGTCTCACCTCCGCCTGCCCCGCCAGCTAATTGGAGAGCAAGTGTCTGGGAGGCCATTAGACTCCAGACAAGGGACCCCTCCTGCACCTATTCAAAGCCAGAGGTGTTTTGACGTCAGTGGATGAAGGCTGGGGGGGGGGGGGTTTGCTGGGAACCTTAACAGTGTTTCCAACTGAGTCAAGGGGCAGCAGAAATCTGGCTCTCACACTCACTGAGGGACTGGAGTGGTGGGTAGGGAAGAGAATGGGGGAGGAGGGATCTAGTCTTGCCTTCCTTACTCAGGCAAAAATCCCAGGGAAGTCCCTTTGGCCCGAGTAAGGACTGAGCTCCGAACGTTTGTTTGGCGCAAACAACTTTCAGGGAGTTTTATTAGCCTAGTCTTCTCGTGTCTGGGGGCGCCAGCCTCCCTCCCTCTACCCACCTTGGTTTTAGGGTTTTTATCTGAGCAGCAGAGCCAGTTGTTTGAAACTTACCAGGGTCCCACTCCCACAGGACCTGTTTTTGCCATTGACTCTACCGGTCCAGGAGAGATCCTCCGCAGGATCGGGACCTAAACCTGAGTGAAAGGGTCTATGTTACCCTCTCTGTGTCACTGGTCCCAGGGCATCTATAGGGCCAAAAGGCCAATTGCAGTAAAGGGCAACACATCTTTAAATAGCCAACTGATCTTGGGAATCTGCAGCGCCTGGTCTATATGGGCAACACAAGCAACTAGCTACAGCGAAGGTGCCATCTGCAAAAACCAGCAGTGCTATCATGTTAAAGGCCCCATTTCCCCTTCCTCTTCTCCCCTCCCCCAGTAAACTGTCCACACAACAGGACCAAGACTTTCTGTAGACCCTAACTGGCAGCGAGCAGTGCCTTGGGGCCTGGCAGAGCCTCCAGGAGAGGGAAGGGTCGAGGCGAGAGGGCACGAGTGGAAGTGGGTTGTTGGGATCAGTGGGCAGCAGCCCCGGATGCCTGGGTTCCCCGCGGCGCGAATAATCCCCCAATCAAATACCTGCTCTGCATGTCCATCGGCGAGGCCGGGCAGCTGGGCCGGGAGCGGAGAATCCGCCGCCTGCCTCAGGGACAAGCAACGCCTCTGCGAACACGCTCTCCCCTTTGTCTCCCTGTTTCCACCCGGTGTGAGGCTCTATTGTTTCCAATTAACTGGCGGCCCTGGGGGGCCCGAGGCTGGCAGGCAGAGCAGATTGAGAGGGTTATTCCCCCCCCCCACCATGCCCTTATTAAACGGTTTGATTTGCTCATTTCTACTTCTTCCTCCTCCCAATCCCGCAGTGTGGGACCCCTTTCAAACCAGCCCCCGCTGGGATAACCCCCGGGCGCCTCCGACCCCCTCCTCGCCCCTGGGCAGGGGCATTCGCGGCACTAACCCGCGGCTTCTCTCTCGCCTTCCCTCCCAGGTGTGGTTCAAAAACCGCCGGGCCAAGTGCCGCCAGCAGCAACAGCAGCAGCAGAACGGGGGCCAGAGCAAAGTGCGGCCGGCCAAGAAGAAGAGCTCCCCGGCTCGCGAAGTAAGTTCGGAGAGCGGCACCAGCGGGCAGTTCACCCCCCCTTCCAGCACCTCCGTCCCAGCCATTTCCAGCAGCAGCGCCCCCGTGTCTATCTGGAGCCCGGCTTCCATCTCCCCACTCTCAGACCCCCTGTCCACATCCTCTTCTTGCATGCAGCGCTCCTACCCCATGACCTACACCCAGGCTTCAGGTTACAGCCAAGGCTACGCTGGTTCAACCTCCTACTTCGGGGGGATGGATTGTGGATCTTATTTGACCCCGATGCACCACCAGCTTCCTGGACCAGGGGCCACACTCAGCCCTATGGGCACCAATGCAGTCACCAGCCATCTCAACCAGTCCCCAGCTTCCCTTTCCACCCAGGGCTATGGAGCATCAAGTTTGGGCTTTAACTCAACCACCGACTGCTTGGATTATAAGGACCAAACCGCCTCCTGGAAGCTAAACTTCAATGCTGACTGCTTGGATTATAAAGACCAGACATCTTCATGGAAGTTCCAGGTTTTGTGAAGGCCTGTAGGACCCCTTTGTGATAAGAATAAATATGAATAATAAAGAAATAATAATAATAAACATACTGGGCTGAACATTCCAGTTTTAGTCAGGTCTTGGTTAAATTAAAGAGAAAAAAAAAAAGAAAAAAAAAAAGAAAAAAAAAGAGACAGTTGGTGTGATCATACCTAGATTCACCTCCTGCCCAAAAGCTCTGGAAAGGAATAAAGAAGAAATGAAGGAAGAAGGCCTTAAAAGGACAGATCATCTACTGAGCAGAAGCAGACAGACCTACCTGTGTTCTTTATAGTTTTAGCCAACTGTTGGGTTTCTTTGTTTGAAAGGAATGGCAGATCATTCCACCTATGGGCCAGTTTTAAAAAGAAAGTCTAGGTTTGGTTGTGTTTTTTTTTCTCTCTCCTTTCTTTTGTGTGTGTGTGGAAAGATCCTTCACCCAGAGGTTTCCAGCGTGCTAGCCAACCCTTGGTTAAAAATCTTTGGAATGGACAGCGTCTCTCTCTCTTTCTCTCTCTCAAGCTCATTCAACTGTTTCATGCCCAACTTGCTAGTTGGCACTGACAGACCTTGGTTCAGGGTTGTGTGGGTTGTGTGACTGATTGTCCTAGCTGCACTACTTTATTTAAAAAAAAAAGAAGAAGAAGAAATGTTCATAAGGAGTCAATATGTAGTTTTTAAGAGACAATCAGTGTGTGTCTTATATACATGGTACATCTGTGGTTTTTAATCTGTGCTAGACTTCAAAACTGTGATCTCCTGTATTGTATGCAATTGTGAACTCCTCCCCAGCAGGGGTTCTTCTGTGATTTAAATAGGTTATAATTATAAGTGAAATTCAGAGCAACTGAGTTACCTAGTATCATCTTTTTTTAAAAAAAAAAAACAAAAACAAATACCTAAAAAGATCGCCTTTCACCACGGGTGAACTGTACTGAAACTTTTTACAACAAACTGTCTCTGAATGAAAGAGAAAGAAGAAAAACACACAAGGACACTAAACTCATCTGTAGTAACTTACTGCTGGCCAAGCCGGCAGTAGAAATAAAACAGGACATTGGTCAATTGCTCTGACCCTGATGAATTTACACGGAGAAATTCATTGTCGTTTATGCTTGCAGATGTTAATTGAGAAAAAAGATATATATGCATAAACCTTTTTTCCCCTGGATTTGGCAGATATGTATAATTATATTAAAATGGTTCTAGCACAATTTATGGTTGTCTTCCATTTTAATTGTACAAGGTGAGTTAGGAAAAGTGGGAAAGTACCTCAAGACATCATACTTCAAGGGACATCAAAAATAAAGGGGCTGGGGGTTACAAGGGAAATGCAAATAGTATGCTATACTGAACTGAGAGTGCCTCTTTTCTCTGGTTTCAGGGTGGTAGCCCTGTTAGTCTGTATCAGCAAAAACAAGGAGGAGTCCTTGTGGCACCTTAGAGACTAATACATTTATTTGGGCATAAGCTTTCCTGGACTAAAACCCACTTTATCAAATGCATGGAGTGGAAAATCTCTCTGCGTTTAAGTTCCCCACAGGCTGATGTTTTTTCCTTTGGTACAGGTAGCAAATACAAGGGCTGATTTTTGTGTTTAAAATGTTCAGTTGGCCACGTCAAGATTGGCTCAGTTAAGATGAAAAAAAAAATCATTGGCTATTTTCAGAGAGTGGAAAAGGGCTCTGAAGTCAGTGCCCATATTCCTAGGGGGGGAATACAGCGAGGGAGCAAGAAATGTCCTGTTTGGTTAAAAGGCTGTTTCTCCTGCTACTCTGAACTTTCTGAGGTAAACAGGGGAGGGGATGCGAACAGAACCTGAGAGCAATTGAGGCAGAAGTGATATCTGAACAAAGGAGTTTGGGAAAAGTTTTAAAGCTATAATTTCCAAAGCTGAGAACAAAGAACCCTGGTCAGTTTTGCTTCTTTCTTGAAACTGCTGGGGAAAACTGGTCCCTTTAAAAAAAAAAAAGGGTACCTGCTTTTCTCTCTCTCATCATACATGCAGAGGCGCAAATGGTGCAGTGGGCCCAGCGCTAGCCACAAGCATAACTCGATTTAAAATGATATTCTGTTTGGTAGCCACGGTTCAACCAATGGAAGCCGAGTCAGTTTCCGCTATTTATTATGCATCTACGTCAAACCTTAGCCTGTTATGTAGTTTTTCTCAGATTGCGGTGAAGCCTGTGCTCAACTATTTCTAATAAAACAGTTTGGGGGCTTTTTAAAAAAGTCTGTTGAAGGAAATCTCTCTGAAGTCGCTTGATCGACAGATGTACAGGACCTGATGATATTTGCACTTGATTCTAGTTTATGATAGTTAAGAAAAGAGAGTCTTCTTTGGGAATTCTCCATATATTATCTTGTTGCGTCACCTAATCTCTTACATTTCATCAGCCTTCCCCCTCCTCCCAGTCTAACTTGATGGTATAAATTATACAGATTTTATGCATGTAAAATGACTCACTTCTGATTAATGTATTTATTTCTGTTTTAGTGTGCCCTAGAATGGGAAGGCAAGATTATCCTTTAAAAATAAACAAGCAAATATTCAGCAAATCAGTCAGCTCTCAAATGAATGGAAGTTTTCATGCTGTTTGTTGCTATTTTTCTGTTTTGCAATACATAGAGAAAGAATGAATGGTTATCAATGGAAATGAAGTTCAACGAGAACTAGTGCTTAATAATCCTTATAGTATTTTTCTAACAAGTGAATCACACTAAAAAGCAGAACACGTTAAAGACAATCAATAAATAAGTCCATTTCCCTTGTAGGAAAATATAGAAATGGTTTTAGACATGTTCCTCCTACCAGTGTAAAAGAGGTGAATGCTTAAAGTTTCTCACCATTGATCTGGTTTAAGTCAGGAATGGCAAAAAAGGATTTAAGGGAAATATTATCTGAAAATGATTTTCCTTATAAGTATAAGGCTCTCAAACGAGATTTTTTTAAAAGAACCCTGTTTCTTTACCGTGTTTTGCTTTTCCCACGGACAATATTTTTTTTTTTATTTTTATTTTGGTAGCAACCCCTAGTTTTCAATTGATAAAATAATTTAGCTACCGTTTTTCTTAATCAGAAAAGCTAAACAATTTCAGGGCTTTCATTTTGTTTAGGGATAGCTATCGATTTAAACAAATCCACATATTTATTTATTCTGTTTTAAAGCAGATTTAGGTGAAAAGTCGTTTGGTTCTATACTGGCAAACTGCAAACTCGAGGGGTTGAGGGGAAAAGAAAGAAAAAAAATTCAAAACACATTTTTAACTGCTTTTGCCGATCGACATTCAGGTTCGATTCGTTTCCTGTAGCCTGCATCTTGGAAAGGAAATTCGGAACAAAAGGGAAAGAGACAGGTGAACCGAATCTATGTTACGTCTAAACCAAACTGTGAGGTTTGAGATTCAGGTATCAAGGAAGATGTTTTGCTAAAAGGAAATGTAAGTTAGACCCCTCACTCAAGCACTGTGATCTGGAATGGAAAATGTTAAACAAAACCTGAGAGGCCCAGGACAGCTCTTTTTTTAAAAAATCGACCTCCTGAATTTCTCTCCAATGGCTGTGCTGTCCCTTCGCTGATTATACAGGACGATTCTTTCCATAGGGCGACAGTCAGAGCTGCAAACTCCATGAGCTATTGCCCTTTCAGTTCATCTGAATGGGCTTTTCTCGGGGCAGTTTCCAGCAGTGTCTGTTGGTTTTAAGTTTCCAGTGTCTGTTGATTATAAGCTTCCACATCTACAAAAGCTTTTCCTTCATCTTCACCCCCCCTCTACATTAGCCCTTGGCCCCCCTCTCCAATCTGGGCCCCCTCCAGTTTCTTAATATCATTTGTTTTTATTTGAAACAAAAGACGATAAGACCCGTCCCCCTCCCAACTGCGGAGGAGTATTGTCAGTTTCCAAGGCTACGTGGGGGGAGAGTTATTTAGAAAAGTCAGTGTTATTTACTCATCGCTGTAGCCTGCTTGTATGTGTCCTTTGGAGAAGACGCAGGAGCATCCCCGTCTGGGCTGGAAAATAAAACCGCTTGGAGCCCCCCCAAACGCAGCGTTGCTCTTTCTGACTCAGCTCCCCAAAGTTTTTGGTTCCCTGACAAGGAATTTGCAGACGGATGAATGGGGAAAACGCCCTCGGTGCGGCGGGGTACTGGGCCGGGCAGGCTCCCCACCAAACAGCTGTCTCCGTGCCCCAAACCTGCGCCAAAAGGCAGCCGCAGGCGGTGAGATTGAGCCCTGCCACCCCGAAGCCTGCAGGAGGGACGAATGTGTGTGTGTGGGGGGTTATATGGGGGGACTGCAGAGACTTTGATTGTGTTACTGATGGGCGTTTGGAAAGAGTTATGGGCCCGACCCTCCTCCCCCATTGAAGTTAGTGGGGATTTTGCCACCAGCTTTACTGGGAGCAGGGCGAGGCCCGTTCTTCCTCCCTGTCAAATTACACACAGAGGTGTCTTGGGGAAAGAGAAGTGAATCCCGCAGCTTTTCATCGCAGTTGCAAAGACTCAAGCTACCAACAGCCCTTTTCTCAGCCCCCCCCCCCCCCCATGCTGGGGCCGGCCAGATGTGCAAAAGAACCCACTTCTTCCAGTTGCGCAGACCTTGCCTCCCGGCCTCCCACCCCGCTCGGGTTAAGCCCAAAGCCCTCCCGGTTTGGGGTTGGGGGGTTGTATGAAAATGGGAGTCCGGCACCAACTCCCCTCTCCTCATGTCCTCCCTAGCGGGCTTGTTTCCGGCGCTGCTGCCCCGGTGTCACGCCTCGCCCACCCCACCGGCCATGCGGGGTGTGGAGGAGGCGGGGGGGGCTGACCATTAAAGGAGCGCAGTGCTTGCGCGGCGTTGTTCTCAATATTCATCCCCTGCCCTGGAAACCTGGGAGCCACTGACAGTCACCGCAGTGCAAGAACAGGGGTCGCTTTCCCCCCCTTGAACAACGCTGCAGCACTGCCGGAAAGGATCTAGGAAGCCAATTGACCTTGCCTTCAGCGAGGGAACGCAGCTAGATGGTGGTTGTCCTGGCCTGTGCACCCACCGGGCGATTCAAATAAAGGCGCAGGCGGTAAACCCCACAGGCTACACCGACACCACCGAGCTGCTCTGTCAGGCAAGCCTGTTCGAGGCAATCTCCCTCCTGCGCTGGACAGTCTAGAGTCACCCAAAGAGGCCAAGCAAGCCCTTGATGGTCCAGAACTAACCACAGGCTGCTGCAATGGCATAAGAGACTTCCGACCGCGGCTCCCGCCAGAGGGACACCACCCCAGCCATGTTTAGACGGCAAACGGAGCGCCACCCTTTGCGTTTGGAACCATTTTTAGAATCACCCTTTAAAAATTTCCCAGTCTTTCCTGTTTGACTCTCTGATCTGATCTATTTCCACAGCCTCTCAGCAGAGACGGTGGCCAGCTTTTAAAGTCCATGATATTTACGTGTGTGTGCGCAGTTGTACTCTGATTACAACCCCCCGCCTCCACACGAGATATACGCAGATCACACACACAACAGTGTCTTCAAGTAGAATGACCTGTATACCTTCTCCCTCCCCGCACGCCCACACACATCTATAGTTCACCATCCCGGCTTTCAAAACACTATATCTGAAATATATGGATAATCATGTCCCCACCAACCCCACTCTCTGAGAATCGTCCCCCACCCCCCCAACTAACATTACCAGGTCTCTCCATTTCAGGCTGTAAGAAAGGGTCCCTCCTGCAGCCCCTGCTGAAGTCAAAGTGTTTTGCCTGCGCCAGATTAGGGGCCCTCCGATGGAACGGTGTGAACGCGTGGTTTGGATTGGTCTTTGAGACAGCAAAGACGCTCCAGAATTAGGGCTAGAACAGGAAATTGTAACAAGACTCCGGGGTATTGAGGCACACGGCGGTGAGTCTCTCTGACTGCAAAGTGCATCGCCTCCAAAAAGCACAGACCATTAGAAGGCTTTCAAATAATAAATGGGGTTTTTTTTTGTATAGACACACACTTAGCTAAGGGACAGCTCCGGAGTTACCGATGAGCGAACCGAACAGAAACGAATAGGGATGGAGAATCATGCATTTCAGTCCAGAAGTGACTGAAAAGTACAGAGGAAACCCAGAGCCATCCGGGTGGCATCAGGTTCTCCGCTGCTCCTTCGGATAACTTGTAAGAGTTTTTAACGAGTATACAAACACCCTTCAGATACGAAGGTTAGTGGGACAAACCGACCCTTCTACATTCAGGAATGCAGGGCCGGCCCCTTACCGGACACACCTTGACCGCGTTTTAAAACAGGTGAGTCCCACCATTCAAGCCAACAAATAAAGTCTGTGCAAATCTAGGGGGGGAATCAATTAGCTCAGCGTTTCTGATGCACCGAAGCCCATCGCTTGTGCCGTTGAACAACTATCGATAGAGATCAATACAGCATTTAGCTCACCGGGGATTTTAACCCTTTCATTCCTAGCCATCTTTATTTTATTTTTTTTAAACGTGTAAACATAATTTTTAGAAAGTTATTGTAACAACGACAAAAGCCGCCCGCAGGGAGGTCACCCCATTGGTGTTAACATCTCCTGAGAGTTTTAAATCGAAAGGAACAAACCCAGGCAAGGTCGAGGCGCATGAGAATTTGAGACAATTATTTTTCAAACGACACCGTGTCATGATGGGGCTCGTGTTGATTTCACACTTCACTCTGGTGAGGGTACCTTTAGCAAACACATAGACTTTTCCAGCTGAGATCAGCTGTACAACGATACACTATGATCCGGAGAGCTGTATTTTCTTGGATGATTGTAGTTTGCTATTTATAATGCCGGGTCTAACAAGAAAAGAAAAGATTTAAATAGCGAAAGGTCTATAGGGAGTTCTCAAAAATGTTCTAGGAAATATGTCAATCCAACACCAGTTAACAGCACTGTTAGTCTCTCTCCTTCCTGATCTGATTAACGTGTGTCAGATCACTTAAATTGGGGGAAGTAAAAAATTAGAATAAATAATACCACAAACTGTTAAAATCTGCTCCGAGAGTCAATTTTGACTTTTAGGCTCATGAACCATTAATAAAAATCTCCTTACATTCAAATGGCTCTAAAATGCCTTGATAACGGATTACCAGCTCCTAATGGAGGTCCTGTCTGATCAAATATTCTCTAAGCAGCAAGGTCTAAAGTATTGGGGATGGTCACTGCTACCTGATTATCAGCTTATCACCAAATACTTCTTAGTGGGCGATGCTCCTAAACAAGCATTCTTCCCAGAAGCCGATCCGGAGAGGACTTTCCTGTTCTTCATTTAAACAGATTGGAAAACAACATCATATGGTTTGCGAGAAGAAAATAAATCTTAATCGTACCATTTACTGAGGCTGGAGATTCGTTTTTAGATCTGCTCCATATGGTATGGGTAAAATATTTTTTTTAAAAACCTACCAAACCCTAAACCCCTCCCATCCCAAGCCCAACACGAAACAAGCCACTGTACCAGTAGAGTCCAAACAGAACAGCTCAGTACTATGTCATGCCAAACGCTTCCGGGCAGGGAGTTATTTTATGCCCATCTATGACCTTTGTTGGCTGGGAGACATCGATTCCAAGCTCGTAAAGGGAGTTTCTTTACGCATCAAATCCCATGCAAAAAATGTGTGTTTGTTTTTGTTCCTGAAATTCAATTCCTTTTTTTTTAAAAACCCAACCAACCTGTTGACTCGAAAACAGCCCAAAGACTGCCAATATTGATGGGGTTTAAGTCAGTCAACGCAGCTGACGAATAAAGGCTCTCCCCCGCTTTCGTCCAGACTGGGGTCTTTCGCAAAACAGGGCTTTCAATGGGAAATACCGCTGTCCTTTCAAGAGAGAAAAAAACCGCTGGAAATACGGCAGCTTGGCTGGGGATTTGGGGGTAGGAGGCGGGGGCGTTGTTTGCCTGGGAGAATGCCCGGGCATTTCTTTCCTTCCCAAGAAAGAACCACAAAGAGAAGGGTTTTTAGGTGGCTGCTGGTGTATTTCGGGAGGTGCCCAGAGAGCGTGCCCACCAGCAGGGCACCAATGCCTACGCTTGGCTGATGCCAGACGGCCATTAGCAACACTCGAGTCACTTTCGATCCGCAGCTCCCCGGGAGTGCGGGGCGAGCACCTCCCGCACGGTGCAGGCTGGGGGGGGGGGCCCGGTCGTGCCAGCCCGCACCAAGGGGCCTTTCTCTTCAGCTCCTCCGCATTGCAACGCCTGGCCTGCTCCTTCAGCCACCGAGCGCTGCCCTGGCACCCCTGGGTGCTAACCACGCCCTGCACCGGCAGGTGTAGCAAACAGGTGCTGCCCCTGGTCATGGCTTGCAGAGGTTGCAGAGAGTCGCTGAGGTCAGCTGGGAAGTTGCAAAAGTCTTATTGTTTAAGAGAAGCAAAAAGATGTAACCCCCTATCTATATGCACACTGTACATAAACCACACACACACACACACACACACAAACACACACACACAATGTCTATGTAACCCACACACCTCTTGGGTGGGCTGCTCTGTTCCCACTAGTGGCACCAAGACCACATGGAGATTAGTGAGTCTGCTACCGCCTTAGTTAAGAGCCGGGCGATTTTTAGCTCGTGCAGTAGAGGCTCACGCATTTAGCTGTTGGTGTTACATATACACACACACTATGTATACACACATACTAAATGCACTATGTACATACCCACTGAACACCGACTATGCATACACACCACACATATATGTATATCTAAACACATAGTATATATACACACACATACATGTGGATGGAAACATGTATGCACACAATACATATGCATATATATTATATATACACACACATATATACAGAAACATACACCACACTTCCATGCCCACATAGGCACATGTCTACACACACTCAGGCAAGTGGGAAGCTTCTCTCTGCAGCAACCCTGAGTGTGCCCCTTATTAGCCTCACCCATCAGTTGCAGTCCCCAGGGAATGTGGGTGGGTCTCTAGCCCAGGCAGTCATCACCTTCCCGGCTGAAATGAAGCCAGGGCATGTGTGTTTCAGGCTCCACAGTTGCGGGAGATGCAAGTATAGGATCAGGGCATTACTCTTAGCATGGCGCAGCCAGCAGAAACCCAGAGCTTGCCCAGGTTCTCCAGTCAATTGAGAGCGGCAGAAGCAGCACATTTGGGAGGCAGTGGCCACCTGCAGCCAACCAGCTTTACTCTCCCATGGCCTCCATTCCACCCAGCCAACGCATGCAGCCATAGAGCCATTTGTGGGGGTTACCTCACCCGTTGGCTTTGCTCCTGTTCTCCAGCACCAGACGCCCTCTCGGCAGGAAAGCAAGGTGAGGAGCAGTTCCAAAGAGACATGACCAAAGAAAAGAGGCACACGTGAAGGCTTCTGGCTTCCTTGCATTAACCTCTCTCTCCAGGAACACACCCCTCTCACATCGTGTGTGCCCCTGCAGCTGGGGAGCCTGGTTGTGCCCATGCACACTGGTGTAAAACAGGAGTCATTCCATGGAAGTCAGTGGAGTTGCACCAAGGGCACGTGAGAGGATAATCTGACACCATTTAGGATTGTTGCCGACTTTCACGTCATTCATTGATCAGTTGGCCCCCAGAGTTCTCTCTCATTCGAACTGTCTGCAACTGTGTTCTGTCCTACTGCCAACTAAGTCAAGTTTTGCCATTGACTTCGATGAGAGGAGAATCACCCACTCTGTCCCCTTTATGCCACTCCAGTGGATGGAAAGGTGGCTTAAGAAGTTCAGGGGCTAAGGGGAACCTGGCTTATAAAGCCAGCCTAGTACAACCTGCTGCCAGTCCCTCCTCTCACCCTGCATAGGGTGCATGTCAGGTGCATGGCTGGAGTGCATTGCACTCTAGTGACCCTTGGCTGGTGGAAGGACTCCCAGCTCACGCTGGGTTTGAGGGACAGAAAGGTGATGGCAAGACATTGTCCCCATCCTCTGCTGCTGCTGAAGGGTTAACGTATCCCATGACTTTAGGATATTGTGGAACTGGAAAACATTCAGAAAGGGCAACAAAGTCGATCAAGGCTATGGAACAGCTTCCATAGAAGGAACAATTTAGGGCTGTTCAGCTTAGAAAATAGGCAACTAAGGGGAGATATGATAGAGGTCTATACAATCATGAATGGGGTGGGAAACGTGAATAAAGACGTGTTATTTACTCTTTCTCACAATACAAAAACCAGGGGTCGCCTGATGAAGTTAACGGGCAGCAGGTTTAATACAAACAGGAGGCAGTACTTCTTCACACCAGTCACAATTAATCTTTGGAACTCATGGCCATGGGATGTGGTGATGGCCAAAATATAACTGGATTCAAAGAAGAATGAGATAAGTTCATGAAGGAGAGGTTCATCAGTGGCTATTAGCAAACATGGTCAGGGATGTAACCCTATGCTCAGGGTGAACCTAAATCCCTATCTGCCAGAAGTTGGGAGGGGAATACAGGTGTGGATCACTCCAACTTCTGTGTTCTGTAAACTCTCCTTGAAGCTCTGGTACTGATCACAGGCAGAGACAGGATACTGACGTAGATGGACCATTGGTCTGACCCACTTTGGCATTTCTTATGTTCTTAAATAGTGAACCACACCAATGTTAAGTGCACCAATCACAGGTAAACCATAACATCAACACAGCAGAATATCAATGGGCAGTGGCGAACATTTCCAATGTCAAATCACCATCACTGGAAACCTACTGTCAACTCCCGGAGATATTATCCTGCCACAATACAGAGAAGATGAGTAAAAATAAAGAATGCAACAAAACAAAACAACTCTAATGATGCTGTGCGCTATTAGTGACCTACAGGGTTCTTCCATTTGAGTCTACGATGCCATCACACTCCATTTTAGAAAGCATGCTGATCTAAGCACTGTATTGGTAATAGGTGGCAAACCATGGTGCACAGTGTTCTAAATAACTCCCATTCAGTGTCTCAGCACTTAGTATAAATATGTGTTCATTGGTCTCAAACACCATTCAATGATACGAAGCACTTGCTGGGATGAAGTCATTGTATGTGATGTATAATTACTCGGCAATTAAACAATTTGGAAGCCATGAGGTAGGATCATTACAGGGGGAAATGAGAGGAAAGGGGTTGTTTTTGTGAAAACAGAGACCTTCTTACCGTGATTCCGATTGAGCTGCCTGGAGAAAAAATTGACATTATTTTCTATTTTTCGGAGGGGGTGGGGAGTCCCCCACCACACACACACAATTTGGAGGCCTGATTTCCATTCAGATTTGGATGGAGATTACAAAAGACTCAAAATGCCTATCAAAACCTCAGAAAATACACGGTCTTACCGTCCACAGAAGCTGGTAAATTTGGCTTTCACATCAGTTTGACTTATTCGCCCTAACAATGGCTGGTCAGCAGAACCCTATTACTCCTAAAGGATCGGGTGACAGAAGAGAGGAGACAGAAGTGAGGGGAGGGGAAAAAGAACAGATGCCAGAATTCATGTAAGTAAATCTCTTCACCCTTTTTGGTTCAGCACTTGATATAGGGCCCTGACAGGACTGCAAATGCAACATTAAGAAAAACATGTTCTTCTTTGCAAGTAAGCTCCTTGGGGCAGGGATTGGGTCTTTGCATGTGCTTACAGGTCCCTGCACAATGGAGCTCTGTTACAGAGCTCCTGGGAACTACTGTACTATACATTGTTAATAATGATAAATAAATCGTTATCATTACCCGTTAGCCTTGAGATGACTTCACTTATGTCCAGCATACACATTACTGATGGCATACAAAGCTCAAATCAGTAGAGCTGGGGGCATGGGATGGTTTTTCTGTCCCACAAAATTTTTTGAGATTTTGAAAAATTTTCCCATCCCAAAAGTTGAATTTTTGAAATTTTTCATGAAATGAAAACAAAACAAAACCAAAAATCAAAAAACCCAAACAAACAAACCAAAACTGTTGGTCAGATAAATCAAAACATTCAGTTTTCATGATTTAAAAATGCTTTGCTTCAATTTTGATTTTTTTAAAACTTTATTTTTTACTGAAATTAACAAATTTCAAAACAAAAAGTCATTTCAACCCAAAAAAACCCCAGACTTTTTTTTGTTTCTAAAATGTCAAAACAGGACATTTTGACAAATATGGAACTTTTTTCAATTTGTTTTTTCAAAAATGAGCAATTGATCAACAGTGATCTTTTCCTGTGGACACTTTTGATTTCAGCAAACTGGCATTTTTGAATGAAAAAGATTTTATTGAAAAATACCTGATCTGCTCTGCCAATGCAATACAATAGCTCTTTTGTACTTCCGATCATCTTGCTAAAGGGACTTTTCCTCCATTTGAGGGAGGACAGTGTGCGCCGATCAACATTTACTGTAATGAATGTCAAGTATCAGAGGGGTAGCCGTGTTAGTCTGAATCTGTAAAAAGCAACAGAGGGTCCTGTGGCACCCTTGAGACTAACAGAAGTATTGGGAGCATAAGCTTTCGTGGGTAAGAACCTCACTTCTTTAGATGCCCACGAAAGCTTATGCTCCCAATACTTCTGTTAGTCTCAAGGGTGCCACAGGACCCTCTGTTGCTTTTTACTGTAATGAATGTGTCAGTGCTCAGGAATACTGCCAGCCACACACCCGTGGAGACTGGAGTCCTCAATTTGACCCACATTGTAGGCATAACACGGTAGCAGAAGCAAAAGCTTCTGTACAGTGTGCAGTCAATGTGCATGACTTGGAGGGACTATTTTTGTGCATAACACTAAGAGTGTACTCCAGTTGCCATAGCCTTGGTTTCTCTGGAGAGACTGCTAACAAGGGTTGCAACTAGCGCAAAGTGTGTTGATAGCTCTTCTGTCTACTGAGAACTGGAGTGCATTCTCACCACAGGCTCCTTTCACACCGCTCACCAAGTAGGCAAGTAGCCACATTCTACACTAGTAGAACTCCAGTGGTTCTAGACTGGTTGCTTTTCAAGGGTACTTCCAAATGGAGCTCGTTGCAGTAATCCAGCCTGGGGACTCTCAGACATACGAACGACGGGTTCAGCACCTCTTCCAACAGACTCTGCCAGTGGGACTGCTCTGGAACCCTGGATGCTCTTCCATGGCAGAACCCAGAGGGAAGGGATGTGGCCGTATTGACTCATTCTGGAGCAGCAGCACAGGGGTTGCAATTTGTACCCTCCTGGGGGTGAATCGGGTTCTTTGACATTAGTAAAACACCTGACATGGCATCTCAGTAAATTTTATTTGCAAAATTACTTCAAGCTGATTTGGGTATTAGCCTTGTGATAGGGACTCAATGTGCTGAAGGACCAAAAGTGAGGAAGAACCATGATTAAAGGCAACATATTGAGTTGTTTGGGTGTTTGTCTAGGATGGTGTGGAGAAAGTAGTGTGAGGCTGGGCTTTATTTAACAAGGGTAAACAGCATGCAAGCCAAATTCTCAAATACTAAATTGCCAGTACTGATGAGGATAGAGAAATAATATACAGAGACTTGCAGAGGACAGAGATAAGAGGCAAGAACAGCAACTATGGAAAATGTGGGCAATCCAGCTAGAGAAATAATCAGAAACTTATTCCAGATCTCACTGTGATGGAGATTATTGGAAAGCAGCATGACAAAAAGAGACAGGCAACTGAGACAGAACAATCTGGACTCCATGGTAAACTGGGCACAATTAAATAACTTGTGTGTCAAGAAGGCCATACAGGTAGGAACAAGAAACATTGCTCACAATCATAGGAGGGTGAACCATTCCCTGGGAAGCAGTGACTGTGAAAAGGGTTTAAAAGTCATGATGGAAACCAAATGAACATGAGCTCCTGTACAATGTGGTGGCAGAAAGGTACGATCCTTAGATGTTCAAACAAGGGTAGCAAAAGGCTGGAGTAGGGAAGTGATATTATCTCCATATATAGCATTGGTGAAATTATTATTGGAATACTATGTCCACACTTCAAAGGGATGTTGGAAAATTGGAAAGGGCTCAGAAAAGAACAAAAAGAATGATTCAAGGACTGGAAAACCTGCCTTGAAGATCTCAGTCTATTTAGTTTAAGGTTAAGAAGTGACTTGATCATGGTCTCTGAGTATCTACATTGACTGAAGAAAGCTGATAGTGGAGGGATCTTTAGTCTAAGGGCTTGTCTTTAGTATGGGGGTAAGTTAACCTAAGGGCAGGTCTACACTACAGCTAGGATCGACACTCTGAGATCGATCTACTGGTAGTCGATTTAACGAGTCTGGTGAAGACAGCAGATCGCTCTCCAGTCGACCCCTGTACTCTACCCCCAACAGGAAGAGTAAGGTAAGTCAACGGGAGAGTTTCTCCCATCAACCCCCCGCAGTGTGGACACCACGGTAACTCGACCTAAGCTACGTCGACTCCAGCTATGTTATTCACGTAGCTGGCGCTGCGTAGCTTAGGTCGATTTACCGCGGTAGTGTAGACATAGCCTCGTTTAGGTCGCCTTACCCCGGTGTCTTCACTATGCTGAGTCAACAGGAAACACTCTGCAGTCGACTTCCCTTACTCTTCTTGGAGAGCTGGAGTAAACCAGAAAGCGCTCTGCCATCGATTTAGCAGGTCTTCTCTAGACTCGCTAAATTGATCCCTGCTGCACCAACTGCAGCAGTGTCGATCTCCCCATAGTGGAGACCAGCCCTAACAGACAAAGATATAACAAGACCCAGGGCTTGGATGTTAAAATTAGATAAAATCAAACTGGAAACAAGGTGTAATTATTTTTTAACAGTGAGGGTAATTAACCATTGGAACAACCTACCAAGGGAGGTGATGGGATCTTCCTCACCTAAAGTCTCTAAATTATGACTGGGTGTATTTCTAAAAGATATGCTCTAGTTTCACAAAAGTCATTGGGTTTGATGCAGGAATCACCAAGTTAAATGTATGGTGATATGCAGAAGATCAGATTAGATTATAAAAATAATTTAGTCTAGGTTTAAAATCTATGAATTTCTTAGGATGTGATAGCGAACAGCAAATTAGATATTGTTTTGCACTGTAACATGAGAGCCCCAAAAATTTGATTTGGGGCTGCATATGCAGAAGCATCATCTCATTCTTATTTATTGTTATTATTAATAACTGTTTGAATAGTGGGCCATGAGTGTGCATGTCACTGTACAGAGTGAATAAATGGAGTCCAGTCTTGCTCCCATTGAAACCATGATAATCCGTTATATGGATCTGAAGGCTATAAATATAAAGGAGGGAGATGCATTTTTGAGATGAAGGGTGGTCTTGTGGTGAAGGCACAGACTTCCTGGGTGAACTTGGGCAGTTCACTTAGGCCCCGATCCTACAACTGGGTCTAGATGTCAGTGGGGCTAATGATCAGTGGAATTCTGGATCCAGCTGCAAGATGGGGGGTTTAATATCTCTGTGCCTCATTTGTGAAATGGAGATAATAACGCTTTCTTGCTTCCTCCCTTTGTCTAGTTTAGTTAGACTTTAAGCTCTTCAGGAGAGGGGCACTCTCTTATACATGTGTGTATGGTGCCTAATGCAATGGGACCCGATCTCAGTTACTACTGTAACCCAAATAATGAAAAATAAATACAATTAAAATGAATAATTAGGGTTGTTCAAAAGGGTATAATTAGGAGTAACGGCATAACAATCAGAAATAAATCCTATGGGAGAGATTGAAGGATTCGACTGTGGAATAGTGCTCAAGGAAAGGACTGAAATTCACTGTGCTTTAAGACTTTTATAACTGGACTTGACCACTGAAGCACAATATGCCATTGACAGATGAATGGACTAGATAATCTAATAGGTCTTTTCTGTCTCTAATTTCTATATTATACGATATTAAACACTGGCCTTGTTCCCAAGTCTCTAGATAGTTTTAGAGCTATGTCTTCTATCAACAGTAGTTGAGCAGTGTCTAATAATACAATTATCCAATATATGGCACCTAACATTAAGATATGACATCATAATTGACTTCATTTGTGAACACGAAATTCCTGAATAGACCACTAGGTGAACTGATATGCCTATTTCAGTGCCAGCAATATGCAGATGACACACAGCTCTACCTATCCTTCACCACACACATGGCCAACGAGTGGAGGAAGCCAGTACAAATTACCGGGGCTTGGCGGTCTGGAAGGGGGCCCGGGGCCTGGCTTCCCTGGCCCTGTTTAGCTGGTCCGCTCTTGCTGAGGGACCCGAAAATCTTTTTTCACGGGGGCCCAAACCCGCTCTCGGCAGCCCTGACCACATATAACCATACCACTACACCAAGTTGGCCCAGTGCTCAAACAAGATCAGCTCATGGCTGGTTGAAGCTGAACCCAAGCAAGACAGAGGTGATGCTGGTGGGCAGAGGAAAGCACTTTGAAGCGTTTGCAGCCCCAGTGCAGTCCCATTGGATTGAAGGTGCAAACCCACAACTGGTCAGTTCAGTCCATCATTTAGGAGTACTCTTGGATTCCTTGCTGATGTTGAGCTCTCCTATAGCTGCATCTATGAGTTATACTTTCTACCATCTCCAGCTGGCGAGGAGACTCCATCCCATCCTGGAGGATGATATTCTGGTTTCAGTAATAAATAATTTTTGTCACTTTCTTTCTGGACTACAGCAATGCAATATACTTGGGCACAAAGCCATCAGCCCGTAGGAAACTCCAACTAGGAAGAACTCTGAAGTGTGCCTCCTCAGCAACATGGGCTGCCGCAAGCACATCGGACCAGACCTTTGTTCTCAAAACTGGCTTCCTATAGGATATCCAATCAAGTACAAGGGCTTCGATCTTGTTTTCCAGGCACTCAATGGTTTGGAGGGCTGATTTCCATTCAGATTTGGATGGAGATTACAAAAGACTCAAAATGTCTATCAAAACCTCAGAAAATACATGGTCTTACCGTCCACAGAAGCTGGTAAATTTGGCTTTCACATCAGTTTGACTTATTTGCCCTAACAATGGCTGGTCAGCAGAACCCTATTACTCCTAAAGGATTGGGTGACAGAAGAGAGGAGACAGATTCAGGTTGGAAGGTCTGACAATCAATAATTTCCATAAGGACAGGATACAGCTTCCAATAGAAAGGGTCCCATGGACTTCAATGGGCGTTGGATCTGGTTCTTCAACAACAGGGGTGGGCAAACTTTTTGGCCCGAGGGCCACATTGGGGTTGCAAAACTGTATGGAGGGCCGGGTAGGGAAGGCTGTGCCTCCCCAAACAGCCTGGCCCCGGCCCCCTATCCGACCCCACCCACTTCCTACCCCCCTCAGAACCACCGACCCATCCAACCCCACCTGTTCCTTGTCCCCTAACTGCCCCCTCCTGGGACCCCCTGCCCCTAACCACACCCCCGCCCCCTGACAGGCCCCCTGGGACTCCCACACATATCCAACTTCCCCATCCCCTGACCCCATCCACACCCCCGCCCCCAACAGGCCCCCTGGAACCCCACACCTATCCAACCCCCCATTCCCAATCCCCTGACCATCCCCCCCATGCAGAACCTCCGCCCCATCCAACCGCCCCCTACTCCCTGTCCCCTGACTGCCCCCCGGGACCCCCGGCCCCGGCCCCCTTACCATGCCACTCAGAGCAGCATGTCTGGCATCCACGCTGCCCGGACGGAGCCAGCTGCATTCCCCGCACGGCAGCATGGCTGCGGCGGAGGGGGGACAGCAGGGGAGGGGCTGGGGGCTTGCCTCCCCGGCCAGGAGCTCAAGGGCCAGACAGAACGGTCCCACAGGCCGGATGTGGCCCGTGGGCCGTAGTTTGCCCACCTCTGTACTAGAAGCACAGCACGGTGCGTGCACTTCTACAAACATATATCACATTTTGCTGGGTCAGGACCTGGAAGCATTCATGTGTATAAGCAGATTGATTGCAATGCAGGGTACGCTCTAGCTGTAGCTTTGACAATTTTATTTCTGCTACAGCAAAGAGGCAGGGCAGTTTTTGCAGCCACACTTACAGGCCGCAGCGATGAAAGGCTTGGCCGGTAACTGATTAAAACGTTTTCATTTTGAACTACCTTCAAGTGCAACACGCCAAAAATCACTGACTTGGTTAAGCCAGGCTCCAAGCTGCTGCTGCATCGTCATGAAATAGCCATCAGAGAGCAAGAGATCCAAATGGTTACTAACTGACTGATTATTATTAATATTAAGGTAGGCCTAGAGACTCCCATCAACAGTGGGACCTACTGTACTAGGCATTGCATAAACATATGTAAGAGACAGTCCCTGCCCCATAGAGCTTGCCCCGTTAATAGACTATAGTATCAGAGTCACAGAGAAAGTGACTCGCCCAAGGTCACACAGCCAGTTAGTGGCAGAGCTGGGAATAGATCTTAGGTCTCCTGAATCCCAAACGCATAGAGTGAATTATTTAACTCACTGAGACAGGGGCTGATTGAACTTCTATTGAAGTCAATGGAAGGTCTGCCACAGGCTTCGGCTGGCTAAGAATCAGGCTCAAACAGCACAATGTGACTATTTAGTCCCAAATCTGCAGCATAACCCCTCGGAAGAAGGAAATTCAGTGACAAGAAGCCACAGAGGATCTGAAATATGGACAGAATAGTTGGGCACTAGCCCAGAATCAATGCCGCAGATTGTTTAACGTCTCAGCCCTTTCCCCGACATATGGAACAAGGCATGTGTTCTCTGGAGCTCAAGAAGGGAGTTCTCACACTGATATTGCCACCATCTCACTGGGTATTTACCCCTGCGGTGAAATGTGATCTTGGAAAATGTCATAAAAGAATTTCTTGGACTAGTTTGGTTCATCCCTCTCTTCCTCCTCCTCTTCCTCTTCTGCTTCTCGGTTCTGTTCTTCTATGGAGTTGTCTTTCTATTCCCCCGCCCCCACCCTGAAAATGACATTGTAAAGCTGACCCGGCCAGGTGTGCAAACTTCCCGCCTCCTCTGACACTTTTTTGGCAGAAAGTGCAGGGAACTCAGCAGGTAATGTCAGGGTCAAGTTAAAAAATAACAAAGGCTGCCAATGTGGATTTCCTTCTGCTGGTGCCTATCGTGAATGGGGTAAGTCCCGTATACACTCAGTGTTGCTTGAGTACTTCCTTTTTTTTACAGCTAGCTCTGAATTAACCTCTATTGTTCAGCTTAACTCTCTACTTTTGTTCTGGGGATGCTTTTCAGGGTGCAGATGGGGGCCAACATTTTCACTGATCATCCAGACTCATTGCAAAAGGCTGTTACATCACCATTTTTGCCTCAGTTGCTGATGGACGGATGCAAAAACCGGACGACTATGACCAAACACTCAAGAATTCATTCAGGGTCCAATTCTTTTCTCAGTTGTAGCTATGTGAATCCAGATAAACTCCACGGAAGCCTGTGGAGTTACTCTGGATTTACACCGGCATAAGTGAAAGCAGAATTGGAATCTCACTGTACTCATTTTTAATCAAGTGTCAATTCCATTCCAAATGATAATTTCTCCACACTTTGCTTGAATAAAATTCCAGGGGAAAGATCCACTGAGTTCACACCCTGCTTTTGATGGCATTGCCGCCCACCAGTAGATGTGCCAGCAGATTCCATCTTTTTGGATTTCGTTATTTGATTCCATCTATTTGGATTCTTATCTGGAGCCTATCACCATGGTATCTAAGATGCCAGAACTGAATGCAGAATTCAAGGCTAATATACCATCAAACAGCAACACTGATTCATTAGCAAAGGCAATCAGCCAGATGCCTCTGATGGCAGAGGTTCGCTAACACATATGTTACTTATGGGTAAAAACCAGTTTTGTTTAAAAGGTTCTGGGTGCTCCTATCTTCAAATCCTCACAGAGGCATTGCCCATAGGTGGGCATGTCTGGAGCAACACCCACTATTGAAAGAAGTTCTGGGATTTCTGCATTATTTTCCTACGTGCCAAGCATTTTGTAATAGACACTGGTAAGCTTCCAAATGCTGCATTGTGATGGTCAACAGTGACATTAGCTTTGGGGCCCTGTGCCTATATAAACACACCCCATTCTAGCTATTCCATAAAAACAGACCACTAAAAGCCATTAGCATTGCAAAGCAAAGTGCTCAAGGGGCAGGAAATGGCAAAGTTGCGGATGTGCATGTGACGTTAACTCTGCTCTCTTCTGCATGTGTATTATGACTGAATGTTTTATCACATGATCACAAATGATTTCTTAGATAATAAAATACAATATCATGCAATTAAAAAACCCCTCATGAGATATTTGTAGCATCTTGTAATAACCTGCATAGGACGCATGGTCTCATAATACTTCCCATATTATACGGAGAGCTGCAAACTCCTTGGGACAACAAGACACTCCCATTTAGTGTCTCAGCACTTAGTGTAACTAAGGCTTGGTCTACACTACCCCCCTAATTCGAACTAAGGTACGCAACTTCAGCTACGTGAATAACGTAGCTGAAGTTCGAAGTACCTTAGTTCGAATTAGTTCGAACTTACCTTGGTCCACACTCGGCAGGCAGGCTCCTCCGTCGACTCCGCGGTACTCCTCTCGGCGAGCTGGAGTACCGCAGTCGACGGCGAGCACTTCCGGGTTCGACTTATCGCGTCCAGACTAGACGCGATAAGTCGAACCCAGAAGTTCGATTTCCAGCCGTCGAACTAGCGGGTAAGTGTAGCCAAGGCCTATGAGTTCATTGTGTAGCTGTATTTTATAAATATCTGTACCTGATCAATTATATCCAATGGAGAATCCATTGGTGTGTGTAGACCTCTACTGGGAAAATATAAATGATGCGCAACATACATTTCGTCTTTGTTAGTATCATCTATACTATTTCTGCCCTAACTCCTCTACGAGACAACAATTAAGTATAAACCAGAGTCAAATTGCCAGCAGATACCACGAACAATACACGTATTTTACCCGCAGAGATCATGAACAATATACATATTTTTCATGTGCCTTCGAATCAGAGAAAACAGCAAGTACTGTTAGATCCTTTCAGGTCCAGATACACCAATACAGTTTCGATGGCTCGAAAGTAAGCTGCTCGTCAATGTCTGTAGATTTATTTAAGAAAAACAACAACAAAAGGACAAATTCATAAGTGGAGTTTCAACCTGGCATTAGGACCTCTATTAAGGTCCCTACTGAAAAGAATACAGTGGAGTCGACTTACATAGCACCTGACCAATCCTCTATCCCACGTTCTAAAGAGACATGGTTCTCCTGATGGATCTAATTTCCCACCTGTTTACTGGCTGTCGTTTGCATAATGAATACAGTACAGTTATTAACATGCGCTAACATCGATTCTTGATTATGTTACAATGCAAACAACAGATACAATAGGGTTATAATGCAAGTAATTTCTTTATGATTACATTGGCATGGAAATAGCCAAAGTGTTGGATAAAGTGGATCTCTGAAATGTTAGAGGTTAACATAACCTTTCTCAAGATTTCATTAGGAGAGAACTAATTCTGAGGATACATGGGCTGTTTGTATTGAAAACTGTTGTAGAAAGCCAGGGGGTTGGGAAATATTCTAGGCAGAAGCTCTGTAGTGAAGCAGAGAGAAAGCAGCTTTAGGGATAATATTTTGACCTCATTCCAATAAAAGTTTCTTGTTCAGTGTTGAAAGAAAGCGTCTCTTTTGATCAGGCTGTGTCATTGGCACAGGACATGGTGTCAGAAGTTGACTTATTTTGATCCAGCATAAATAAGAGGAAAAGCAAATGTCAAAGTCAATTCCTCGCGTGATTTGCAGTTTGATAAGCCCACGGAGTGGCCCACACAGGAGTCCACTTCACCAGATTCTGACCCCCAACAAACCTCAACACAGAGTGCGCCACGGTGAAGTACAGCTATTAATGTATGCAGTGGGGAGGGACGCTGAAATTATTTATAAATCACTTGCCTTTAATGAGGAAGGAAACAAGAATAAATGTGTCATTGCTCTTAAAGAGATTGATGCGCAACTAATTACAAAAATGGAATGCAATACAGAAATGAGGGTGCAAAGGGCCAGAGAAAGCTTGCAAGCCTTAGGGATCAGTGGTATCAGTAAGAAGAAGACGGCTTTTAAGACCATTTAGAAGCCGAGGTTTTAAACTAGGAATTTTGTGAAAAGATACAGTTGTTGTCTAAGCTACCTCTGGAACAGGTGATACGACCAGCACAGGAAACGGAGCTAATAAAAATGTCAAGTCACTCAGCAAGAAAGTAGCTGGAGCAGGGTGCAAGGAATTGCAAAGAAAAAAATTACAAAGGAGAAACTAGGAAGCATCATTAAAATATGCCTCTTAGGAGCACAGAAGTGTCTAGGCAGAAATGTGGCAGGCAAAGAACATCACAGGACAAATGAAGTCTGCCCAGCCAGTGGGAACACATGCAGGAAATCTAAGGGGGGAAAAAGATAATGGGACCAGGTCTGTCAAAGCAAAGGAATGAATGGTCTGCTTAAAGGTGGGTTATTTCTGAAAGGTGATGAGCAGAAGTCACTGTTCTGCCACAACTTTAGCATGAAGGTAACAAAGTGAGTAGCAAAATAGCCTGCTTGGGTTTTTTTTCCCACTAGGGAGCTGTTACAGTCTCATAAAAATTGAGAACATTTCTGAGTCAATCTCAGAAAACGTTTCTTTTTCTCACAAAATGGCCAACTCGATAATTCCCTGGTTGTGCTGGGATTAGGCACTTTGGACCACACTGTGGATTTCTTATCTGTAATGTGGTTCTCTACTACATCTCCTACACTTAATCCCCTCACAAAACTCCTTTTGATTCCAGTGAGAGTCCCTCACAGAGATCAAAAGCAGCACATTGCTCTGTCAGGTAGAGCTGGGGGAATAATTTGTAACAAATAATTTGCCCAACGAATTTCGCCGTGTACTCTGTTCGCAAATCGTCCACCGCACAGATCACAATTTTAATATGTTTCTTATTGAATGAACTCTTCTTGGTCTATAACTTTCTCCTGAGAAATGTGCGGAGGCTTTTTGACATTCAGCCATCAAGATAGTTTGACGGCACACATATGTGCCTCTGATCTTCAGTCGTGCTAAGCAGCTCTCAAGCATAGGTCCACACTGCATATAAAGGTGTGATTGTGGTGCAAGTAGGCATACCCATGCCTGCTTTAATCTAGCTAGTGCAGGTAATAATAGTAGTGAAAACATGGCGGCATGGGCGGGCATGCCCCAGGGTCCCACCCCGGGTATCTACTTGTGGTGGCTAGCCCGCTGTACAATCATAACTTCATTTACAGTGTAGACATACCCCAAGTGAAATCAATACACACTGCATAGGATCAGCACCTCTGAAAATCAGTCTGATAGGTTACATGGTATATTTCCTGTACTCGATTAGAAAGGCGTGACTTGCAGAATCAAGAGTTGCAGAGCAAATACTCTCTAATGCCATTGCAAAAGGCTTTGGATAGAATATTCTGTAACTTGTGCCCACCCCTTCAACGAACTTATTGCTAATAAACTCATTTGCTAGAATATTCACTAAAAGCAAACACACAAGGGTGTGTGTGTGTGTGTGTGTACAGCTGAAGTGAACTGATTTAAACATTGGAATGACTGTTGTTGGAATATTTTTTTGCACTATTTGCCCAACTCTAATCAACCTGTTTTAGCTGGGGGGAGAGAAATAAGAAGAAAAGGCAGAATTTTATTTTGCATTTGGCTATAGGAAAGGCCTGTAACATAGCAATCTGAACTCATTTATTAATTACATAGTGCTCTGAATTTACAAAATGATATACAGTGAGACCCTTGAAACTTGCAACCAATGTTAACCTTTTTGTAAAAAATAAATCTGGACTGGCAGAAAAGCATAAAGGTGGCTCCTCCATCTATTTTCCAAACAGCGCTGGGAAAGTCTACAGAGAGCAGGGAAGTGCTGCTTTAGCAAGGCCCACAGAGACGCTTCATTAACCCAATTAAGCAGGTGGATGGAGAGGGTCTCTCTGATAATTTACACCTTGCTAATGAAGTGTGTGACTCTTAATCTCCTCCAAACAAGATACACTCATGAAACGCTGGTGCAGGGAAAGGGGAAATTAATTAGGTGAAAAAACCATGAGATTATAGCAGAGGGATTCCAACGAGGCAACTGTAACCTGGCTGGTTATTCGTTTGTGCCTTTCTTAAATTAATGGCTGAACTGTCAAGTAAATCAGACCTGGCACTATGTTGGCTTAAAAGAAGTTTTCAGCATGGCCTATCACTATGCACCCGATTGTACCGCGCATCATTCCATTTCCTATGCTACCCCAACTGAGGGACCAGTCGGGTGAAGAAGACTGATTTTAGCCTGAGTTACTTCTAAGAAATTAAAATGCACGCAGAGGCTATTCATTTATATATGGCTGTTTTCAAAATTGGGGATATTGTGTGTCATAAATATTGTCCACCCGGCTTTGGATACAAGGAAAAACCAATCATGCCATTTGCTATTGTCCTTAAACTGGAGCTCAAAGCGAAGCTTCTTATCGTATTGTGTTGTTCCTTTTTGGCAAGTGCTGACAATGGGCCCTGTGCTGTACAAGACAAAATACAGTGAGTCCTTGTGGGATATAATAGGATTTTTTTTTTTAAATGGAGATATCCCATCTCCTAGAACTGAACGGGACCTTGAAAGGTCATCAAGTCCAGCCCCCTGCCTTCACTAGCAGGACCAAGTACTGATTTTGCCCCAGATTCCCCCCTCAAGGATTGAACTCACAACCCTGGGTTTAGCAGGCCAATGCTCAAACCACTGAACTATCCCTTCCCCCTGACTTTTATGGACTTACTGTGAGAAAAATGGACTTTCCAGCAGTAGCGAAGGCAGTTCTTCCTGAAAACTAATACTTTTGCTTCTGGGCAGAGACGACCCATGCCTGTCGATGGGCGGGGAGGGCAGAATGAGGGCAGCAGTGTTACTGAGCATGCTCAGTCCATGTGAGCATGCTCAGTGGAAGACAAGTAGCAAATCTGGGGGGACACGTGAGCCCTCAGACCTCCCCACACACACGCGTTGCCTCTGCTTCTGGGTGCCATCCAGGTGTGGCTATCTGGCTTGAGAGTTGAGGTAGCACCACTCATTCTTAGTTGTAGCACGGCAATGAAAATCAGCTGGGCCATTTCAGCTGTTGGTTCGCCAACGCCAGAATGGAACAACCTTCCAGGCACAGCCATTGAGAATTTTCCAGTGGTGGGTGGAAAGTGGTGCCAGGCAGCAAGGAAAGCCATTGGACTCACGTAAGATTGGCTGGCACCGTGCATCAGAATTACAACTGCAGGGCTCCGCTTTGGAAAACACTTATGCACAGGTGTAACTTGAAGCATGAGTAGTTGCATGGACTTTAATGGAATGACTCACACGCTTAAAATTAAGCCCGGCTGCACCTGAATGATTGGGATCTGAGCTACTCGGGTGCTATGCTAATGGCTATCACATATGTAAAGTTATGCATCCGATGAAGTGGGCTGTAGCCCACGAAAGCTTATGCTCTAATAAATGTGTTAGTCTCTAAGGTGCCACAAGTACTCCTGTTCTTTTTGCGGATACAGACTAACGCAGCTGCTACTCGGAAATATGTAAAGTTATGTAAATAAAAACACACAGACGTAAAACAAAAATCTAGTTGGGGTTTTCAAAACAGACTTGGGGATTTGGGCACATATCTTCCATTCATTTAAATCCCCCTGTTCCAAATAGATATAATAGTCTTCATTATTTCCCTTCGGATTTAAATGAATGGAAGATACCTATCAAAATCCCCTAGACGGCCTTGAAACCCTCAAGCTCATCCGACTCTCTATCCAGACAATAGCAGCGGCACCACATGTTTGCGCCCTTCTAGCCAGCTTCCCCTTCATTTCAATAGAGTATCAGTTAGGGCCTAGAAGCTAACTGTACATAGTGTATTACAGTGCCACTAAAAGAATAGTTCATGGACATGTCTGAGGATCACCATTTAGGATATAGGGCAGAAGGTCTCAAATTATGGTCCATGAACCACTAGTGGTCTGTGGAACACTTGAATGGAGAGCTGCCTGGTCACATGGTACCGGCTCTTCTTTATTTCCAGTGTATTGGGTATTGTGTTGGAATTGTAAGCTATCACTTTAACAACTGGGGGGTTGGGAGGGAGGGTGGCATTCCTGCTCCTGTTTGCAGGCCAGGAGGCTCTGTAGCAAAGCGTGTGAAATGTGCCTTGCTGCCTAAAGGAGCAGCCTGTTTTCTCTCTTTCTGTGTTTTTGGGTTCTTGTGTGTTATCATTCTGAATTCCAGGAAATAAAGTAGTGTTATGTTGTAACCTTCCAGCAAGATTATATATGTTTTTAATCTAATATCTCTGTGTGTAGGTTGTAAAAATTACACTAGTAACACATTAAATATGTTCTGAATGTTCCTATTCCAGGTAAACAATTGCTGTAATTACCACAGGGATTTTGTGCGATAATGACTGAAAAGGGAGGTGGTCTGCACCATCATGAAAAAAGTGGGGAAGTTGTTCACAAGACAGTCCCTCTGTAAAGCGGTGGTTCACCCTATGAAGTTTGTGAACATCGTATACAGGGAAATAGTGCCTTCAGAGCTACAACGCTAGCATTCTTACTCCAGAAACCATCTCCACAGCAGTGTATCATTTAAATGGAACCTTCTGCAACCCAGAAAAGGGTGCTGAGGCAACAGATCTGTACAGGTTTCACATTAGTAACAGTGTTTTGTCCTAATAGAGCACCGTGCATCCAAGGGTTTTGAAGCACTTTGCACACATGAATTAAATAAGCAATGAATTAAGCCCCGCAGCACCCTTGTTTGGTAGGTAAGAGATATAGAACAACCACTCATTATTGCCCATGCCAAACTATCAAAATCATTAGATCAGTCTCCCAAAATGATGAAATTGGCTTAAAAAATAATGATATTTTTTAAATAATACATTTGAAGTTCTTTTAATTTGCCTTCTGGTTTTTGAGCTGTTAGGATGCACATTCTTCATGTTTCCAAGCTTTTCTCTGCAACCCCAAGGGCTAACAAGTTACCTTTTATTGAATGAAAATTGAGATTCTCGGGCAATATAATGATTCCAGCAGCCGGGGCTTTAAGAAAAACACTAAAAATCTCAAGCCTCATGGTAAACTCATCAGCGTTGGCACCAACGATGAAATATATTCAGCTCTGGAGGTGAAACACAACCGCTATTTATCGGTGTATAGCAACACTGGATAAACATTTTTAGAAGGGAAGTAATGAAGAATATCATATCTAATTTAAACTGCAGGAGAAGTTAGGTCGGTGGGATATAATCACGTATGCAGAATGTCACGTAACCCCTGTTGGAATTCTGCCAGGGCACTAGGGTAAACACCTCAGCTCTTATGAAAACACTTTGGGGATTGTTAATTGCCATAAACGGTCATGTCTGTAGCTTGGAGTCTCACATGCAGCACCTCCAGCAGTAGAATGCCCTCAAACACCAGGTGGGACAATGGGTTAGTATCGAATCACTGGGAAGCGTGCTAGCTACAGAATCACTACCACTATTTTTGCAGAATCTGAGGCAAGCTGGCTTTCTTTGGAAGTGTGCCATGCAAGTACTGATCCAGTCTGATCCTGCTTAGCTTTTGAGGACTGACCATATTGCAACACCAGGTGGCAGGGCTGCAGGCCATAACTTTGTTAACTTACCATACCACGAGAGCAGAAAACGATCAGGACAGAAAGAGGATGTCTAAGGGCTAGAACTGGTTGAAAAATTATTTCACAAAAGATTGTGAAATTCTGAAGTTCTTTCCCTTTGGGAGCGTGTAGCGAGGAGGCGTGGCCTCCCTCAGAGAGTGACAGGGAGGGACAGCCACGCAGCCTACAGACCTGTTTTCCATTTCCCCCCCCTGCAAACATTTTCAACATTTTCCATTTCCTGAAAACATGTTTTTCAGCAAATTAAAATTTTTGATAAAACAATTCAGTTTAAAATAGCGGAGAAAATTTCATAAGAAAAGAGCATTTTGATCAATGGTGAAAATTTCTGTAAAAAGTTTGGGTTTGAAAAAAGGCCATTCATCACTGAAAAAACCCTGTGTTTCAGGTTAGCTTAGTGCGTAACAACTAGTGTTCTAAGGAAAAAGTCCTACCTTCCATATACTGTATTTAAATTCCATGAATTTCAGTGGAAGTTTAGCTTGAGTAAGGCCGTACTTAGAACAAAGTCTTGGTCCTTGCACATAGCCTATTTACTGGGGTGCCGGGGTTGTCTGTATGGCTGTGAAATTATCTTTGTCCAGGGAATACACAGACCCACCTGCTACACGTTGCACTGTGATCTATCCCTCAGGTCTTCTCCTCTGCTAATTTGGAGGAACCTCCCACCAAGCACCGTTCCATAGCTCACAATCCAGCGTCACAATGGCTTTCTGCAACCTCTACTTGAGTCAGGAGATTTGGGCCTAAGTGAACAATGCAAATTCAGTTACCTGAGACTAGTTATCCATTCTCATTGCTCTCTAGCTGGATGGAATGATGCTGGGGTCAGCAGAAACGGTCTATAAAAGACCCATTGACCTAGGATTTTCCATGCATATATTTTCAGTCGGCTCCCTATTTTTCCTATGTCACTTCTGAAGTAGTGTGTCCCTGCTGACTTGAGAACCTTCATGGGTCATGCTAAAAAAGTATTCAATGCTCAGGAAAGAAAAGAACATGTTCATATGCAAAGTGTTTTTTGCTTCTTCTTAGCTATCACACATTGGCCTAACAATTGAACCAAATACATTATGAAACAACTTTTTTCAAATGGCTGCAATACAGGCCACGTGTAGTTTACATATGGTAACGCTCTAACCACTGAGGATCTGTTTTATCCTATGTACAAACCTGGTTTATGAAGCTTATAAAGAAGAGAGGCTTGGTCCTGCAGTCTAGCACCCATAATTAATCCTGGAGACAGTGCGGCTTTAGAATCATTGGGGCTAACTTCAAATTAAAAAGTCACTATTAGCATGTGAAAGAGACACCATATGTTAAGTATAAACCCTCTGAAAGTTGCGGAATATATATCTATATTTTAGTATCTCTATTTATAGATACAATTAGGTATAAAGGTATCTCTGTCAATACAGATCCCTATTTAATGAGCTACATCTATTATTATATAAATAACTCTCACTACATAGACAGATCTATGCCTATATAGTTATCTATCTCTACATATGTGTATATATATCTATACATCTATATATCTATATACACACACCTCTATGTTATATTTATGTATGAATAAATAGACTTATCTATATATAGACAGAGAAATGTCTATATTTTGATATCTATATCTTATTTGTATTTTTATATACACACAGAGAGATAGACGGATCCATGCCAAATCAAGATAGCTGTATGTTTATATCTATATCCATAAATGTAGATATACAACTTGTAGACAGAGATACTCCCTAACTGTTTATCTGGCAGCACTTTGTAAAATACCATTGTTCTAAGGGTTAATACAATCGTCTCAGTCATCTGACATCTGAGTCAGAAATTCTTGTACAAATCTTTCACTGTCAACATAAAGTACAACAGGAAACCAACTTTAGTCAAATCTGTCGATCTAATCCTATTGCAAAATGGAGCTTTTTCATTTTTTCCCTACCATGAGTAATTTGTGGTTTCCCAAGGTGTTTTCGAATGTCAGGCCCATCAATTATAACAGGGAGAGAAGAAAGACACAAAGGGATTGCCAAAAATAAAACAAGAAAATCACTCCTTCCCCCTCCCCTCCCCCCCCCCGGGGAAGTGGAGAGGACAAGTTTCCCTACATGCTCAAAATGGCAATAATTACCTTATTTAAAAGAGATTCTGGGTCTGATTCGCCACTGCCCTGCCCCTCGGGGAGTCAATTACAGCGGTGCGGAGTCAATATACCAGTACCAGGTCAGAATGCCAGCACTTCGCACTCACTTGGCATGGCTGAAATTGCACAAGGGGCAAGGCTATGGAGAATCAGGCCCGTTCTGGTTTTCACGCTGGTGAAGAGGACAGTGTTTCACAGCCAACCTGAAAATGTGCAATTTCTCTCTCTCTCTCTGTCTTTCCTTCCACCAGCTCTCTTCTTCCATTCACTGAACCATGGGGCTAAATATAACAGCAGCACCTTTCTTCCCAGATACTTAAGCTGGGGAGGACATTACTGCATGCTGCACTCCACTGCAGATCTGTCTTAAGGTAATTATTTCTAATAGCTGTTATTGTTTTTCCTGCAGAAACTGTATTACAACCCCTTTTGTATCGTCGGCTGAAGCCTGTTGTTTCTGTAGCAAAAACAATAGGCCCGCAGATTAGGACTGCATATTATGGACCCAGTAGCACAGCAGGCTTTCGGTATTTGTACCAATCCTATCAATTCCTGGCATCCTTCCCCCTTTACTCCTGGTAATTAATCTTTTCATGAACGCTGTCACATTTAGAGCCATTTCATTAAGTTTCTGGTTGCTACATTTTATGTAACTCACTGCATCTCTCATCTGGATAGAAGCACAGAGAGGTCATGCCGCAGGGATGGGTTTGCTTTTCTTCTGTTGGGTTTTTCTCTCCACGGCATACAAGTTCAAATAAATTGAACTATATGACAATCACAGACAAGAAACTACATATAAAGAACCTTAAGGTGGCAAAGTCAAGCACTGCCAAGTTAGAGCACGTTGAAATTAAGGTAGCCCACGAGACCTTAACTCAGTCCCCTTTGCGAATTATGATACAGCTTTGTCCAGAGTCAAGGAGGAAAACAATGTGTCTTGGGACACATTGCAGTGCCCTTAGCCACAGGACAAATCCTGGCTTTTCTTACAGCTCTGGGCCTCTTTCACTGTCCATACTGTGCACTGAATGAGGAAATGGTCCTGTAGAACAAATAGCATGTGATCATTAATGGGGAATGATACTCACTTGCCTTGCAAGGTCATATTATTAGACCTGGCTCAATAATAAGGTCTGTGAAAGCCACAGAATCATTAACACCAGGCAGTGGAAAAAGTAGAGACTAAAACTCATGGTCGCCTCCTGGCTCCCAGCCCAGCACTCCTGCCCATAGGCCAAAGTAGTAGAACAGCAGCTGCTGCGGGTGTCCCATCTGAAGCACAAGCTCAGTGGGGGCCCACAGTGTGTTCAGTGCAGATTGAGTTTTTGAGATTTCACAGCATCGTGTCTAGAAAGCTCTACTGAGCATGTGCAAATGGCAATTTCTGCAAGATCATAATTTGGCTAAATCTAGGAGGATTTTCACAGGGGCAGAAAAAAGCACCTCTCTGACTTCACTATCCCTCTGCCAAATTTCATGCTCCTTCTCCAAACCATGGAGACATCATAGCTTTTCCTAAAGCCAGTTGGAAACAATTTTTAGCATTTGAAAAACTACCTCTTTTCCTCTAGACTCAGAAATGGTTGAGCCATTTTTGATAAAACATTATAAACAAATTCAGCCGGAGGCAGAGGATGAACAAGGAAAATGTCAGTTTAAACAGAGGATGAACAAGGAAACTGTCAGTTCAATGTTGGCAAAGTTATAAGTAACTGAAAACAGGGGCTTATAATGGAAAGTGTTAGAAAACCTTAACTATAGGCATTGCTGCCAGCTCTGCCTCTAATTAGGGACAATGGTTTTGTTTTAATAGCTCTCCCTTCTTTATGGGTAAATCTTGTCTGGGAGATGTCTGCCTGAGTGATCTCAGGTTTTGCTTCTGTTATAATCAGAATGGGTCTGTGGGCATCCTATTAAGGTGAGATTTTAGTTTGGGTGGTGTTACGCCTGGCTCCCCTTCTCGGATGTTTCCTGCCCACAGTCAAGTCACAGTGCTCACAGTCCTTCCTCAGGGCAAAATCCTCCAGCAGCGCACACAGCCCCAACAGATGAGTTTGTAGGGCGGAGGAACAGAATTCTCGCTCCCAATCTGAAGTAGGCAGCGCAGAATCACTCCCCCCAAATCCACACCTATGGTCCTGCACAGACAGTGGCCATGGCGTTTAGCTGCTTGGCATGCAGCTTCTCTGTTTCATGGTCCCACCATGCGGTGCAGTTGCAGCATTTCCACTGGGTTTGGGGCCTCGCAGCCAGGCACAGGGTGCACTAGAATTTGGCATTTGATTGTCACCCGGGCAAAACTCCCATTGGCATTGCTGGGAGCTTTGCTAGTGCAAGGACTACCAGGCGGGGTATAAATATAGACAAAGACGTTTCTGAATGAACTGTTTCTGTAACTGCGCTTGGCTGAGTTCTTCTCGTCTGACACTGCATTCTGAAGCAGAAATCCCGCCCTCTTTCCATTATTTGTATCGTCTTTTCATCAAGGTATGGTATAGTGAGTGGATTTTTTTTTATGGCCCACTGACCCTATTGCAATAGAGGAGGTAAAATATTTTCATTACCTTCTCCCCAGAATGTAGAAATCTTCAAAGAGGATGTAGGAGGGAGGTTACCTTCTTAACCCTAATTTCCCTACCACTGGCTTTGCTTGGCTGCTCATCACAAAATTAGTCCACACGCTTCCATGCATTGGGGCACTGGGACTGTTGTAGGTTTGGCTTTTTTTAAAACAAGAAATCATTTCATATTGTAAACCCCGCGATTATTTCATGCTGTTTAAACTAGATTTGTAGTCTTTGATCATACATAAGCAGACTGAAGTGAACTGCTGATAGAGGGAGGATATTGTTCTCAACATTTCTCTCTTTGTTCATTGCATTGTGCCTATAAGCTTGCATCAAATTTTCACCATGACAATGTGCCTTTGTTATTAATTCTTTCAGTACTACATATAGTGAAGCAACATAACTCAGTCCCATGTTTGGTGGTTATGTAATTTGTGTAAGCATGGGGGTATATCTATCTATATCTATATAGATATAGACACACACGTAATATCCATCCTCACACTTACATATCTGTACATAAATAACCAACAGCTCCCACTGAAGGCATCTCTGAACATCGATTAGTTAGCCCCCAATTTAGCAAGGTATTTAAGCTCATTCCTAACTTTAAGCAAGTGAGCGTCCCTGGTCCTGCAGAAGTTTAAAGTGAGGCACGTGCATTAGGTACCTTGTTGAATGAAGGCTTTAGATACGAAGGACATGGGCACCTTGGACAGATAGCAACTATAACATAACATATATAAAGCACTTTCCAGCCAAAGAGTGTTGCAAACAACAGCACATTAAGGCTCACAAGACCCCCCGAGTGCCAGGTCACTATTGTTATCCTCATTTGCAGATAGAGAAGATGAGGTTCAGATAGGGTAAGTGGATACCACAAGTCACATAGCAAGTCAATGGCAGCTGGGAAGAGAACCTAGACTGAGCAGTTCTTAGTCCTGTTCTGCTCTCTTTCTTTTACAGATTACAAGTAATTATAATTAGGTCACATGATGTACTAAGTGACTTATTTCTCTTTCAACGAGAGCCTAAGGACTGGGCTTTCACTGGGAGTTGCGCATCTCAGTCTTGAGCTTCTATGCAAATCCCAGCCTAGAGAGTCCAAAAAATACATTCAAAGATTAAGTATTCCAAAAGCAGGACATGACAAGGCGGCTTGTGTAGCCTTTACTCTGCCCTGTGCAGCCTTTACTCTGCCCTGTGCGTATGTGCATTGCGTGTATTTAATTGCACGATCACCTGCTATTTCTCCAACAATTCAATAGATCACCACCAGACATTCTTTTTTCTACAACCAGGGTTTATTTTTGTTTTTAAGAAAACAAAAGACAAGAAAGAATGTTTGGACTATATTTGGACAGTGGAATTTATGTGACCAGAATGGCCAATCACATATGGTGTAGGAAGGAGCCTCTCTGATACTTACATAAGGAAACCCCTTTTCTTCCATTCCTACAAACTATGCTGCCTTTATGACACAAGATACCCACAAATGGCCAGTGTGTTTGTGTCCTTGTTTGTGCCTCACCCACAGAGGGTGTGAGTCTGCTACCCCCATCAACTAAAGAAGGTGGCTCTTTAGCTCAACTGTAAAGTCTCATGCTTTTTAGCTCAGGATGTCCCTGGTTCAATCCCCTATGTCAGCCCAAATAGCACTCATCACAAATGTGTCAATGCCTTCTGTGGGGCCCTTGTCTCATTCATTCCCTCTGTATGTGGGTTTATTGCATTTTTCACTCTGGAGATAAGTCAGCAACATGCAAACATAGGCGCCGACTCCATGGGTGCTCTGGGGCTGGAGCACCCATGGGGAAAAATTGGTGGATGCTCTGCACCCACCGGCAGCTCCCCACCTCACCCCACCGCCCCAGCTCACCTCTGCCTCCACTCCACCTCCTCCCCTGAGCGCACCGTGTCCCCGCTTCTCCCCTCTCGCTCCCAGCGCTTGCCACCACAAAACAGCTGTTTTGTGGCAGCAAGTGCTGGGAGGGGAGGAGGAGGGGGAACATGGCATGCTTGGGGAAGAGGCGGGGCCGGGATGGGGATTTGGGTAAGGAGTCCAATAGGGGCAGGGAGGGGGCGGGGATTTTGGGGAAAGGGTTGGAATGGGGGCGGGGAAGGGTGGAGTCAGGGCAGGGCGGGGGAGGGAGTCGAGCACCCACCGGCACCGGGAGAAGTTGACACCTATGCATGCAAATGCTCCCCACTTTGCGACAGAATGCCAAAAGAAACGCAGCAACTATGCCATGCAGGCATGAAAGTCTCCATGCTCACTCAAATCAAACCAATTCCACGCTCAATTTTATCCCAGACATTTCCATCGATTTTAAGGCCAGAAAGGATAGCTGATTGTCTAGTCTAATTTGCATTACCCAGGCCATGGAAATTCATCCAGTAATTTCTGCATCGAGCCCAATAGTATGTGACTGAATTTTTTGTAAAGACGTCCAGTCTTGACTTAAAGACTCCAAACAACAGAGAATCCACCTCATCTCTGGCTAGGTTGTGCCACTGGTTAATTACTAGAGCTGGCCAGAAAATGCATTTTCCATCCCCTGAAAAATTGTGAGATTTCAAATTTTTTTCCTCCTAAAATGGGACAAAAAGCCAAAATTCTGATTTTTGTTTTTTGCAAAACAAAAGTCCAAATAAATACATAAATAAGATTTTCATTTTAGATCAGCTGAAATGTTTCATTTCGATAAAAGTGAAATATTTTGTTTCAGTTTTGACTCTTGTAATTGCTTTTATATAAAACCAATAAAGTAACTTTCTAGCCCCAAAGCCATTTTGTAATGAAAAATTGAAACTTTTCATTCTGAAGATGTCAAAATGGGACACTGTCAAAACAGTTTTTTCCAATTTTTTCTAAACAAAAGTTTGTCAAAAATTGAGACAATGTCACAAAAAAATTCACTTTAGATAAAATTACATTTTCTGACTCAAAACTGTTTTGATGAAAATTTTCAGACCAACTCTATTAGTTACCGTCTCTGTGCATCTAATCTCCAACTTGACCATGTCTAACTTCAGCTTTCAGTCACTTAGGCTGGGTCTACACTACCTGCCTGAATCGGCGGGTAGAAATCGACCTCTCGGGGATTGATTTATCGCGTCTCATCGGGACGCGACAATCGATCCCCGAATCGACGCTCTTACTCCACCAGCGGAGGTGGGAGTAAGCGCCGTCGATGGGAAGCCGCAGAGGTCGATTTTGCCGCCGTCCCTACAGCGGGGTAAGTTGGCTGCGATACGTCGAATTCAGCTACGCTATTCATGTAGCTGAATTTGCGTATTTTAAATCGACCCCCCCCTGTAGTGTAGATGTAGCCTGGGTCTTGTCGTGGCTTTGTCTAAATAGGTTAAAGAGCTACACTCGTCCTCATACTCAAAGATGCCTCAAACATTTTGCTTATGCTTTAAAAAAAAATAATTGCTTCAGGCAGTGCCCAAGCTTA
>NC_048301.1:10900809-10932460 GCF_013100865.1 Trachemys scripta elegans | reverse complement strand
TTACCCATGATGCAAAGGAACACAAGGTACGTGGTGAAGGTTAACTGCCCATCTGGAAAGTATAAATATGCCTCATTAAAAATAAAGTGATTTGAGAGCTACTGCTTTCTTCAAAGTAACTTCTGTTTGTTGTCCCAGCAATTTATACTTTTGCTCTGCTGCTAGCAAAAACAAAGATGGCATGTTTAACTAGCGCTGAAAGTAATATTATATACCCCAGCCCCCATCTATAGGAACAAAAGGCCAGATACTGTGGTCTTTTCAAGAACAAAACTCATGCTGAAGTCAATGCGAATTTGCTTGCATAAGGACCACAGAATCTGGGTACAAGTTTTGTTTGTGTAAGGAAGTCAGAAATTGATCCTGAATGAATAGGGTTACCCTTCACTTTTCCTAGTACCAGCTTTGGGGACTACTTACAATGCAAACCATTATAAACGGGAATTAACGAATTGCCAAGAGAGAGAAGTCCGTGCCCCTCTTTGCTTCTTTGTGATCAAGCAATCCTGAAAGGGTTTGTTTTTTAAAACACCACCCCTCCACAAAACACACTGGTTTTCTTGCACTGTCTACCCTATAATTATATGGATGGAGAACAAGAGGAATTAAAATACCACAAAAAGCTGTAAACTGAGCATCAGACAGAGGAAGAGACTTTAGCCAGAATATTTCAAACTATTTGGCTTTTTTAATATCTCAAACTCAAGTGCTTAAAGACAACTTTCTTTCCCTTAAGTGTTTTAGGTTCAACACTTCTGTACTTCAATTAATGGGTGAGAGCTCCCACCTGGCATCAGAGTCATCCACAAAATTGGGGAAGACAAGACTTGACATTGCTCATATCGAGTAAATCCTCTCAATCTTTTGTAACCATCAGAGAGAATCAAAAAGGGGCACAAATCTTGTTTTAAATTGCCATTTGCAGCTCTCACCTTTAATATAAGTCGGAGACGCGGCAAAGCAGTTCTGTATCAGAGACAGCTTTGTTACCAAGCTGGAATGCATCTCAGTGCCTTCCATTAGCAATGATGATGGCCAGATGATGAATTCTTTTTGGCTGGCCTTCTGCACTAGAATTTAATGTCAAGGCTTATCAACATCGGAGATAAAAGTGGATTTCTCTTGTAGGGCTCTATTTTGAAGAAGTTCCATTTCCCGTAGTTTGCTTAAGCCTTTAAAAAAATTGTGGGCACGGAAGTAACTTTGCTACTGCAGCAGCCCCAACAGAGAGCTATCAAAGCTCAAACCAATAGTCATGGCTTGGCCATTTTAGTATGTTTGTGTGTGTAAATATATAAAATAATTATATAAAGACACTATGTAGTCTCTCAAAAATACTGAGTTATTTAAATAGGAAGATTAGGCAGCATCCCACTCCCTCCCCCCCCCCCCCCCCGCTTTCTGGCCATATTCTAAACAGGATTCTCAAATTCCAGAGTCAGAAATAAAGTGTACAAAAAAATCCCTCCCCCAACCCATAAAGCAGCAACAAGAGTGTCAAGGTTTTTTTCTTAATGAAGTGAAGATAAAACTTTGTTGGACCTGACTATAAAAAGGATTCTCTTCAATTTTTGACTATGTAATAAGTTAAACAAGTTTGGAAAATCAACCAAGAGATGCATGAAAATCAAAATGGCTATAAACATGTTTATGTCCTGTTTTGCGTCAGAATCGGTTTGTTGCTCTTAATAGAGCCAGTCGTTTGTTAATGGCTTTCTCCTTCTTTCCACCCACGTCCCAAAGAACTTCTTCTCTATCTATGCCAGGCTACTCTGAGGCACAAAGGTACCATACTTCATAATTAAATACTGAGGCATAATTAATATGAATTACTGTACTAAAAGATTTTGCTTAATTTGGACCACAATTCAAGAACAGACAACTTAATACTGAGTCTTCAGTGTAGACTTTAGCCCTCCTTCCAAAAAACTGCCTGAAAAAAGGAGAATGTGAGAGCTGCAGCATACAAGAACCGAGAAGCAGAGACTAAAAAAAAAAAAAACTAAGTAGAATTGAGCTTCAAACAGCTTTGACTCATTCAAATGAAACTGATGGAGTAACTGGTAAAAATATTACTTATGGAACACTATTATTATTGCCGATTTTTGTTGAGGGATATGCAAAAGCACTGACAGGATGGTCATTTAAATCATTAAATAAAAGAACATTTTTCTGTCTAAAGATGAATTTTCTGCAAATTCCTTTGTATGTATGTATCAGAGATACAGAACAATTTCATTAATTCAGAAAACCTGATTTCCCCCCAATTTAATTCCAAAGCAATGAAAGGGGATGGGGGCGGGGAGAGAGAGAAGAGAAAGAGACTCCCTCTGATTCCAACTACTGGTCAGTGGGAGAGTACCTGGATTTATACAAATGAACTTCTAGAAGGTGGTTTCACTGGTAAGACACTATTTCCCTTCTTGCAGCATTTCTTGTGCTAATCCAAGCTGGATGGGAATAAGAGAGTTTGGACATAGTCTTTCAAGTGATATCTCCGCAGCTGAAAATCACAGGCCTGAAACTCCACAGTCTTGCACCTAAGGAGTCATTTACACCATGGCAAGGTGAGCGTGCAAAACTGTAGCATTTTACACCCACTTTGTACAGGTGTATGTGATTGGGCAAGGTGGGGGGACATCAGCTCCCATATCTAGATTATAATGGCGAAGGAGGAACGTAAAGAGGCTTGGTATGGAGGTGCCTGGGAACTTTTATGACTACAGTCCATTAACTCTCATGGGGAGACTACACTTGCTGCTTGCCAAAATAGTTACTCTCTCAGGGATGTGAAGCATATTGTAGTCCTGTGAGTGCAAAAGGTCTCAAAATCTAGGGCTCTGACTACCACTGTTAATCTCTATTGCCAAGCGTTAAATCTTGTGACCTTGAGACAACAATGTACATTTCCTGAAAGTTTGATTTTGTGGCCTCTCTCATGACAAAAGCTCTCTAGCTAACAGGGACAGTTCAACAGAACAGGGTGGAGTCTGCTTCTCACAGATGAGGTATATGCTAAGTAGAACAAATGCTGCAGAATGCAAGTGGAACCTGAGGAATTTATACTGAAGACAGCTAGGGAAGGGAAGAGACAGCTACACCCTTATGTTTATGCCACAAACCATGGCAGAGAAATGAAGGCTAACGGCATTTTTTTTCTGTCTGGTTGGGCTGTCCTTCTTGGTAGAACATTAACCACAAGGCTGCCTTGTGGAAGGACTTGGAACATGGAATAACAAAAGGATCTCACTGAAAAGGCACTAGGAAGAAGTGTACAGTTCTAGACTAACAAGATTTGTCCCCTTTCCAACCAGTGAGACAGACAAGCAAACTGTACAATTTGGAATTTGTACAGGGAATGCTGCAGAATGAATACTACGGCAAAATGAAAATAAAGTTTAAAAATAGAAGTAAAGCTATTTTCAAATTATTAAAATGCCAAACTTTTTTACACAGCAAAATTATATTAAACAGCAGCAGACAAAATAATACGTCCCACCACCATAGGCAAGGGACATTTTAAATGTTTATAAGGTTAACTATAAAACAATTTGACAACCAAAATATGAACAGGCCAATTCAAGTATATACACAATATATTAAAATCATATAAATTATATATTTATACAAAGGGCGCAAATATAGCAAATTTCAAGTGATATGGTAATCACTTTAACAGAACTGAGTTTTGAATAATCAGTTTCACCTTTTGTTGATTTTCTCCCAAAGTCTTTCAACTTGGATAGACTGATACCTCAGATACCTAGATTACAGAGAGCAAGGATCAAGAATTATTATTATTCTCAACCAAATGAAGCTGGCAGAGTGGGATGGTAGATCTCTTATGAAATCCTGATTTAATTATTTCCCTAGTAAACACCTATTTCTTCTCTTAAAAATCAGGAATTTCAGATTATCTACTGCAGATGAACAATCTACTCTATTGTGTGTATTTAATGATTACATTTGAATTCTGTTTGATTTGCAAACATTTTAAATAAAAATAGATTCCAGCACTTCTCAAAAATGCAAGAAAAGATGGCAGTAAGTCAAACAAAACTACAGTTAAATTATGGAAGGATGCTCTCTTCCTAGCATTTTGGCTAGTATCATGTAAGTGAGCTTAAAAAAACCAGTAGCTTATTTTTAATCACTTTTTGATTTCAAAAGAAGACAGCATGGCCCCAATCCAGCCAAGCACTTAAGCCTAACTGAAGTCAAAAGGGCTAATGGTGTGCTTAAAGTTAAGCATGTGCTTAGAATGCCTTGCTGGATTTAGGTTTATGTGCATAAATTCTGTATAACAGCACCTAAACCTATTTTCTATTGCTGCAGTGCTACCTCTTCATTAATGCAATTCTTAAAGGGTTGCTTCATCTTAATTAACCCAGTAGTTCCAGGCATGCAAGGTGAGCAGCAACGGCAAGCCACATTAAGCAGAAAGAAAGCAAAGGCAGGACTACAAATATACAGAAACTCTCTCTTTAAAAAGGTATAAACAACTTTACATGTGTAAAAGTAATTCAATTTCACAAAATGCAGGTTAAAAAAAAATCAACCATATACTGTATTTCATGAACACTGGATATTCACTACACTGAAAGGAAATCAAAGCAAACAGGAATTCCCCAGTTTCAAGTAATCCTTGATGCCTTTTTGGCCAACTGCATTATATCATAACAGGTAATTTAATAGCATTTATATGCTACAATTTATGCAGCTAACCTTTCACGTATGATCCAAATTGATAGTTGTGTCTAGTTAACATTCACCTATGTTTGCCCACACATTCCATATTAACTCTTTGAGAAACTATTCAAGTTAATTATATTGCAAATTAAAGACAAATTACATTCTGTATGATCCTTCTAGATTTGAAAAAATAGGTTTTTAAAGGCTTGTCAAAGTTTAGAAGAAAAAAATTTCCATTAAAAAATCCAAGATTAAAAAAAAATCATTGACTTTTTTTCTGATCGAGGGTACTAATAGAAAGATTATTACAAACATACTACAATTTGATCAAGAAGACTTCATGAATATGCCGCTGATGAGCATGCAACACCACTGATATCTGTCAAGTTCCAGGTATCAATGTATCCCCATTTCATCCCCCGTCAGGCCCCTTACCCCCCCACCTCCCCAGTAATAACAGTATTATAAAAAGGTAAAATCTAGAGTTAGTGGCAAAATCTTCACAGTAAATTGTTAAAGAAAATGTTATTGTGATCCTTTGTAAAATGGCATCAGTCAATTGGACCCTGAAAAATTAGTTTGACGCAGTTGTGTTCCCCAGTCAGCTGTGCTGCACAAAAAGGGCAAGAAGCATGAAATGCATGAGTACCATGAGGCAGTGGGATTTGAGACCAGTATTTTGCAGATTTCTCAGAGCACACATGTCCACAAGGGGTGAAAGCATAAGTTGGCGGACCAGCATCCACATAAAACCCTGCCTCGCAACCAAGCCAAAGAGGCACATAGGGACCAACGGTTCTGCACATAGGACACTCGCGCTCATTGGCTTCTGTGTCACTGCGATGTCCCCAGTTGTGATAGCCATGAACGTGACCACAGCTAAGGTAAGCCCAAGGCTGTTTCTCTTCTACCACATCTTTACGGTTAATGCTGGGAAACGCTAAAGTATTCAGCCCAACAGGACACTGTGGCCTAGCGGCATTTATCTCCTGTCGCAAAGCTTCAATGTGTTTCTGAGTCGGTGTGTGAAACAGACCATCTGCTGTTCTCCACAGAAGAGTGGCTCCACACAGGTCAATGAGAGAGCCATCTTGTAGGATGTTGGTCTCATTTTCTACCTAGAGGTACAACACAGACATAAATTTGAGATGGATCTTTTACAGACAACTTAGCTAATTCTTTGAATGACTCCTCTTCCTCAACATATACCATTCACTCCCACAATCCTCTGGTAAAATCCTCAGACTGTTTACAAATAACTTCTCCGGAAATTATCCTCCCCTCCCCCACTACCCCTTTGATGTGGGGGTCTCTCTCCTACCTACCATGTCTCTTTCTTTCTCATCTTCTGGTATAGATCTTCCCTGGGTCTCTCTCTAGCATGGATTTTCTCTATGGTTGTCTGTTTTACTTACAGACAGTTCTGACAGGATTTACAGAGTTCCCACTCCTTCATTCTGAGTTGTGTACCAGATAGTCAGCTGTATCACTCCTTCAGAGCTTTCTGTTGCATTTTGCTTCCTTTGTTTTTGGCGGGCAAGTGACATTTTATATTGCAGATACCAATGCTAGCCAAATTCACAAATACTTTTGTAAGTTTTATACTAGAGCATAAAAGTAACTGACAGCTAAATCTTAGTCCCAAATTTTTAGAAGTGAGGAGCACCTATTACTCATATTGAAGTCGATAGAAGCTGAAGGCACTCCGCTCTTCTGAAAAATCAGGCTCTTAGTGTATAAACAGGCATTGTGTACAAACCACAGCATAAGATTTACTGTCTAAAACGTCTCATTTTCTCTTCTGAATGAAAGCAGGTGATTATGCAACATTTTGAGAGAATATACTAAACAAAACAGCAGCTTTGGTGCAGCTTTCTCTAATTTGTTTTAATGTCACAAACACATAGGCAACTTGCGCTGTTGGTACCACCCTTGAAATGCTGAATGCACATTAAAATGTGTGTGTGACATTAACTGAGAACAGACTGCTTCTCAGGACTGAGAAGTGTATAATTAACCAGCATCAGCTTTACACATTGTTAAGGGGTGGAACATCCAGTACTGTCATATCAAATAAATATCCTGGATATTAAACAGAGCACTTCAATAAGTGTGGCTGGCAGGAGGAGTGATCACACTTGATATATTAATTTAGCCCAAATTTGTGGATTAAGAACAGTAAATCATCCCTATAAAAACCCTAGCTAACGATACAATAATCTATTGATAAAAGGTAATTTACAGCAAGTGCTACAGGTACGAAGTTCAGTGATCAGAACAGAAGCTCATCAAATGAGGAGTCAGAATTCTTTACAAACAGAAAAGGGAAAGGTCTCTTGGTATCATGGACTGAACACATTGCAAACTTGGTGGATTCATTTTTATGAATTCACTCAAAGAATATTGCTCACAGCAGTACTAACTAGTATGCCGTGTAATTTTATTTACAATAAGAAGGCAAGTTGTTTTATCTGTGGAAGAGGAGACTTACTTATTCTAGAACCGCTTTTCTTCAGCGGCACTAAAGGTGTTTTGCTAACAGTGTATAATTCTATTCTGTCATTGTATTTTTGAACATAGCAAAGGCACCCACAGCCCAGGATATGGTGCTCTCCCTTTTTATATCAGTTACAACAAAACTAGAATTAATAAGTCAATGCGTCGTTGCAAGAGGTAGGAATACCTGGAGGAACAACAAGTGCCTACTCAGAAGGGTAGGACTCCTGCTTCTAAAAGCTGCAGTCCTAAGCAACCCAGACAGGGAGCATCAGTTGTCTCCTCAGACATCCATAACAGTCAGCGAAGGAGGGAGGGGAGGGAAAGGGTGCAGAAAAAAATCTCTTGAGCCCCAAAGTTGGAAGACGCAGTAGGAGTGTGGCCACAGAGTGGGGAGGAAGGGAAGAATGGGTCGCCCAGTAAGAAAAAACACGAGGTTGAAAATGGATGAGTAGGGGCTGGAAAATTATCACCTACACTTGCCCCAATCCTCAGAGTCTAACAGCTTGATGGCTGAATAGTTACATCTGACCCCTCCTTCGAAAAAAGGAAGGAAGAGACAGATGAGCAGCTGGAAAGGAGAGCATTGTAGCAAAAAAACCAGAATAGATGTTGAGATGTGCAAACCCCTCCCCTCAAAGGCCTGGTGGTAGAATGGGGACCCTGCTCTCTTTCCCTCTCCCTGCTAGTAGATCAAACAACAGCCAGGCCTCTTGGGGGTCTTTAGGCAGCTGGAGGAGGAGCAGTAGAGCTCACTTCTCAGGACTGACTCAGTAACCTGCTCAGATCTCCCACAAGGGACCCTCCCTGGCTCTTCTATCTCTGTCTGTCTGTGTGTGTGTGTGCTCAGTGATCCCCTACCCCAGTGCTAGGTGTGACAATGCTCAAGCAATACTGTACTTCATGTACTCCACACCTCTACTATCACAGTTCTCAGTGCCAGAAAAAAGAGGATTTCCTATGTTGTTAGTACTTTGGTTTTGAATAACTGTGCACTTTCAACTTACTAGCTTCCCCCTTTGTTGAGCAGATCTGGTTTCTCGTAGAGTATATACATCACCACAGACAGAGATTTCCCGCCACACTCCAGGTTTAGACTCTTCGGTAAACCCTCCTTTTGGATGCATGACCAGAACGCCATTGGTTGTTAATCCATCCATGTGCCCATCAGGATTTTTCCATTTTGCTGCTTTTTCCTAGATGTAACACCACAACAATGGGAAAGAAGGCAGCCTTTTACTTTCAAAGCCTCAAGAGTATTTCACCAGCACAGTTAGTGTTTATAAGGGTGAAGAACACTGTTGGTGAATTCTAAGGCTGGTGGGTGATATTTTCAAAGCAGCAAGAGATTTAGCTGCACATTTTTAACCAGTATTTAAACTTTTGCAGAAAATTGTTACTTCTAACTCAATAAACCAAACGTCAGACATGAGATGCTTGTGCAATCACTGTTGGCTTTACAGACATATCAGCTAACACTTAAATCATGAAGATGCTGTTAACCACTATAGTTTATATAAATTACAGTGTTTACTGTGGCTTGTACTGGGTGGCTGTTATATCTTTCCTTGGTAGCCAGCACTCATATAGCCAAAACAATCCCTCTGTAAGTCTAATTAATGGTGAATGCCTCGTCAGAACTCATGTTGCGCCCTGAAGAGCTGCTGCCAGTCTTTTCAACAACAAAAAAAGAGGCCACTTAATTTAGACTCGGATATTAAAGATAGGTAGAAGGCACTGTGAAGAGTTCACAGAGTGGCAATAAATTTGAAGTTCCCATACATTTTTCAACTAATAGAATTATCAAGGTTTTAATAAACTTAGGCACCAAAGTCAATGACAATATACACAATTTGTAATAAGCAAATTCTTGTGCCCTTTTTTTTTTTTTTTTTTTTTTTAAGATCAGTCATATGGCATAGAGGCTATTTTTGCTTGTAGATAACATAGCGATCAATAGTACTTACTCCAAGAAATATGTTTTTAGAAGAGTCAAATCCTGCTGCAAAAATCCTTGCTGTATACGGTGCATTCCTATCGCAGACAATCCTGCATGCAAACCTGGATATGGTGCTTTGTGTGATCTGAGTTTCATCATTGTTTTGACTGCCAGAAATTGTATCTGTTACTACAAAGTCTATAGGGCTTTCTTTGGATCTCCCAACTTCAAAAATTCAAAATGCACTTGATATACAACTCTCTAAATATACCGCACAGAAACATCAATGCTACCATTTTGACAAAGTTAATTTTGATCACATCAATTATCCACACTCTGCCAACCACTTGTCTGAAAGGTGAAATTCCTGCTCTGGACTATCATATTTTCACATATTTGCCCTTGGCAAAAATTCACCATTTTCATAGCAAGAGAGCTTTTCATTTGATAAAACTGCTGTGGCTATGTATGTACCAGCAAATCTGAAGCATATTAATTTTATTTAAAAGGGGAGGGGAGATTTTGGCTAGCAGTGTGAAAATTTTGGTTACTGCTGTATTTCATACCCCCTTCTCTGCAAATAAATACTATACGCCTACATTCAGATAAATAAAAAGTTAAAGAACTACTGTCATTTTAAAACTGCCATGAAATTAAAACATGTTTTTAGACCAAAACAGTTTTAAAAATATATCTTCACAGAAAATGAGAGTCTAATTCATATTTTAGATATCATTGCATTTTGTAAGTCTTATACATAAAATTCTCAGGACAGGATACTCATTTGGCCAGAAGTACTAGAGCAGGGGTCAGCAACCTTTCCGAAGTGGTGTGCCGAGTCTTCATTTATTCACTCTCATTTAAGGTTTTGCATGCCAGTCATAGATTTTAACGTTTTTAGAAGGTCTCTTTCTACAAGTCTATAATATATAACTAAACTATTGTTGTATGTAAAGTAAATAAGGTTTTTAAAATGTTTAAGAAGCTTCATTTAAAATTAAATTAAAATGCAGAGCCCCCCGGACCAGTGGCCAGAACCCGGGCAGTGTGAGTGCCACTGAAAATCAGCTCGCGTGCCATATGTTGCCTTCCCCTGTACTTATGCAAGACATTTTAAATAACACTTTTTGTATTAAGCACTTACTCTGAGAAAAATAAAGCAGCTGAGATAAGGAACAAATCTCTCAAAGAGTCCTAAGCATTTAAAACTTTCCCCCCACATCTATAAAACAATTCTAAAACAAGGAACAACTGTGCATTTGGAATCGCAAATTATAAAATGGACAAAGGGATCTGACTATCGAACAAAGGTGCAGACACAACACTGAGCTGGTACTAGTACTTCTATATGCAAGTAATGTTACACCACTCTGGACAGTAATCAGGTAGTTATAGGTTAGAAACAAAAAAAAAAAAAAGGAATTTAAAGTACTTCTGAACAGATGCCTTGTGACCTGCTGCTAACCAAAATAAAATTATAAATATTTTGTATGCCAATGTAGTTTAATTCCAAGAACCCTCATTTATATGACAGGTTTCAGAGTAGCAGCCGTGTTAGTCTGTATCCGCAAAAAGAACAGGAGTACTTGTGGCACCTTAGAGACTAACAGATTTATTTGAGCATAAGCTTTTGTGAGCTACAGCCACTTCATCAGATGCATAGAATGGAACATATAGTAACATATAGTTAATTAATTCTAGTTTAATTCAAAGCTTTTCTGAAGCTTCAAAAACAGACTCCAATGAGAAACTGCTGAACTAGAATTAATTTGCAAACTAGATACCATTAACTTGGGCTTGAATAGAGACTGGGAGTGGCTGGGTCATTACACAAACTGAATCTATTTCCCCATGTTAAGTATCCTCACACCTTCTTGTCAATTGCCTGGAATGGGCCATCTTGATTATCACTACAAAAATTTTTTTTCTCCTGCTGATAATAGCTCATCTTAATTAATTAGCCTCTTAGAGTTGGTATGGCAACTTTCACCTTTTCATGTTCTCTGTATGTGTGTGTGTGTGTGTGTGTGTGTGTGTATATATATATATATATATCTTCTTACTATATGTTCCATTCTATGCATCTGATGAAGTGGGCTGTAGCCCACGAAAGCTTATGCTCAAATAAATTTGTTAGTCTCTAAGGTGCCACAAGTACTCCTCCTCATTTATATGTAAGCTAAGAACTTCTCAATGAAAATCTTTAAAAAGTTTTGTGAGGAGGATACAATCTGTGTAGCTTACTTGCACTTCAAAGGCCAGCAATGGGAACACATATGGATTCATCATGTGCATACACATCTCTGCGGGTAAAAAAGAGCCAATCTCTAAAACATCCCCCCTATAAATCCACTATGTCTATACAAATAGAGAAGAAAAGCTCTTCAAGAATTAAGCAAATATATGACACTTAATATTCACCCTATCAAATGAACCTGTAGCAATGATACAAAAAGCAATCCCATTTGTAAAACCCTGCTTACTCTAGAATATCAAACTATGCAGCAAACCCACAAATACATGCTGAACCTGACATTTTAACATATTAATATAAAAGCAAGTGAAGATTTCCCCTGCCCTAGCTCCAGATTGCTTTTAGAATTTAGTAAATTTGCTAAAGCAAAACCACATAGAAATAATGAAAGTACTAATCAGTCTAACCAAAACTATTCACTTCAACTTTTCAGAGAATGTAAGATTTTTAATAGAATGCACAAAACAGACAGTAAAAATTAAGTACACAAAGTTGGATGTGTCACAGTTTGTGCTGCTTTAAAAAAAAAGTCAAATAAAAAATATTACAGAATGCTCCATTAACTGTACCTCCCTTGAAATCCTATTTCCAATGGACTTGTATTTACCTCCCTATGGAATTCCTGTTAAAAGGTACCATTGTTGCACAGTAGCAACAGATCGGTCAAATTCCTGCCTGACTTCAGAAAATGTTACAGATTTAGAATCTGTTCCCCCTTAATTCAAACCATAGCAATGTGAGGGTCACCTCAGTCATGCTGAAGCTAATTAGCTTTATTTTGCTTTAATATGAAAAAAACTCAACAGTTTCAGTAACCTGCATATAAAGGTTAAACTTGGTCCTGATTCGATGGTAGCTTTGACAGATTTCCCAACAAACTTTTAGCACATGTTGAAGGCTCAGAAGTTATCTTAGATTGTGCCTTTTCTTATCAACGGCACACGAATATTGGAAGTCATCAAGACACTCTAGTCTATGATTTTGCATAGTGATGCAGAGATCAGTCAAATGCTATAAAATGTAACACACTTGTAGATCTACTTAAAGGGACATCAGACAACTATATAAGTTGTTTGCTTACTACAAGTGTTTCCCACTATATTTCTTCCAGCTGTTAAACCTCTAACTCTGGATTGCTATTAGAGCTTTTAAAGTAGTTACAACAACAACAGAAGAATGGTCCTATTGGCTTTGAAAGCATGACATCAGTCCAAGTGTTAACTCTTGATTTTCTGCATAACCACATCAAATCACCTGGCAACAGGGAATCTCAACTGTTTTAGACACTAGCATTAAGATCTATAGGCTTGAAGTTTTTATTTCTTGTGCCCATCGGGCTTAGACATTTCTGAAACAAGAGAAAATATTTAGTTTTTTTTTAAAAAGTGGCACAGGATAAAAATAATCCTGAGATTAACACATTTGCATTGATAAACATATATTTGTACTAAACTTATATTTTGATATTCCATTCTCTTTGTAACAAGACATGTAGAATTACCTCTGTGTAACATAATACTACATATTAAATGCAGTAAAGCCATTTAAAAAAATCTCTCAATCGTTTAAAAAGTAAATTCAGCATTTGCTAGAGGCACTAAATTCACACAGGACTATGATAATTTAAAACAGCAGCATACTGTCCTTATGGATGTGGCAAGAATTACCTTCACAAGAGAAAGCTATCCAGTCTTCATGCCAATTCAAATCTTTTGCCTTTGAGACTATCCCCCCCAAAAAGTTAATCAGTACCAACTGTAGTGATTTTGGCCACATGGGCAATTATCCATTAGGAGATAAGCTGACCATTAAGTCATTTGACAGAGTCTGTACCTACACTAGATTTGAACTACCAATTTAGAGGTGAAAGGTTCTGGATTTCATTACCATTTTCTCTGAAAGATTTAGTTCCCCCACCCAGTATCTTTCTTTTGGAAGGTCATGCTAATAAGTATCAGTTTGCAGATTGTTGCTTCGATTTTGTTTTAATACTTTATGAGCTCTTATTTAGAGAGATATAGGATATAGTTTGGGACACATACATGAAACATGCTGGGGGCTACAAACACTGCTGTACTGTAACGCTGAATTCAGAGTAGCTGCTGTGTTAGTCTGTATCCGCAAAAAGAACGGGAGTACTTGTGGCACCTTAGAGACTAATACATTTATTTGAGCATAAGCTTTCGTGGGCTACAGCCCACTTCATTGGATGCATGTAGTGGAAAATACAGTAGGAGCTGATAATAGCTCACCTTAACTGATCACTCTCCTTATAGTGTGTATGGTAACACCCACTGTTTCATGTTCTCTGTGTGTATATATCTTCCTACTGTATTTTCCACTACATGCATCCGATGAAGTGGGTTGTAGCCCACGAAAGCTTACGCTGAAATAAATTTGTTAGTCTCTAAGGTGTCACAAGTACTCCTGTTCTTTTTGCGGATACAGACTAACGCAGCTGCTACTCTGAAACCTGTCTTTGAAGATGGTGGGCCAAATTCTCTGATGATGTAAACAAGCGAAGACCCATTGACTAATGGAATTTTACTCAATGACAACGGAAGAGAATTTGACCCTACTATTTTAAACAGAATATCGGAAGTATTGCTCTACTCTGAAAAATAAAGCCTTCATACTCAAATACATTCAGGGTCATCATTGCTTTATAGTACGTGTGACATTATTGCCCTGAACTGAGACCGTAGAGATCATTGTTGCAACCAGGGTCCTATGGTTGCACCAGATCTTATACAGAGGAGGTCAAGTGGGGTGCCTATAGAAAGGTTGTAATTTGCTGGTTATGATTATGCTGTCAGTATGTGTGTATCATTTTTGTATTTTAAGTTATGAAGATTGGCTATGTACTTGTATCTCAATGTGTTTGATTTTAAGTAGCCTCAGTGAAGCATCTGGTCAGCTTCTTGAGAAAGGACTATTCTCAGTAAGTGCCCAGTCAAGAAACACTTAACTGACAATGGACTTTGGGAGATGCCAATCCATATCTGAGCTTTCCTAGGAACCTTCAAACTAAAATGTAAACAATGGTGTCGGCCTGCAAAAAGCAGAATCATTCATGGACATGTGACTTGCCCAGGTGGCTACAAACTCCATCTTGTTGCTGTGACTTTGCACAGAAGAACAAAGGGGTTTCTGCCCACAAGAGAGAATATAAAAGGCCCTAGAAGCCTCTCCATTTTGTCTTTAGCTGGCTCAAGAGATGGCCTCTCCACCCCCAAGAGATGCCTGAAAGAAACTGGAACAAAGGACAGTAACTACGGGGGTGTGAGTGATTGCTGGACCCAGACTAGGAAGGAGTCCAGGCTATGAAAGAAGCTTATTGGAACATCTCTGGGGGTGAGATTTCATCTGTAATCAGTTTCTTAATGTATTAGGCTTAGACTTGCGTGTTTTGTTTGGTAACTTACTTTGTTCTGTCTGTTATTACTTGGAACCACTTAAATACTACTTTTTATACTTAATACAATCACTTTTTGCTTATTAATTAACCCAGAGTAAGTAATTAATACCTGGGCGAGCAAAGAGCTGTGCATCTCTCTCTATCAGTATTATAGAGGGCGGACAATTTGTGAGTTTACCCTGTATAAGCTTTATACAGAGAAACGGATTTATTTGGGGTTTGGATCCCATTGGGAGTTGGGTGTCTGGGTGCTGGAGACAGGAGCACTTCTTAAGCTGTTTTCAGTTAAGTCTGCAGCTTTGGGGCATGTGGTTCAGACCCTGGGTCTGTGTTGGAGCAGACTGGCGTGTCTGGTTCAACAAGGCAGGGTTCTGGAGGCCCAAACTGGCAGAGAAAACAGGCTCAGAGGAAGTCTCAGCACATCAGGTGACAGTCCCAGGGGAATCTCTGTGACCGAACCCGTCACAGAGGGGACAGCAGGCTCTGCAAGATTGCCATTGGGAGGCAAATCCTCAGCCAAAGGAGGGCTGCCTCTCCAATGGATCCGAACCTCAACATTGGGCCCCTGCCCCATGAGCCTCCCCAGCTGCACCTTCCACACCAGCTGAGTCGGCTGCGTAACCTGCAGCCGGCCTGCCTCCGAACTGTGCCTAGGACACAGCTTGTACATGCTCATGCTCCATACCCTTCATTTCCTCACCCTCATGTCCTGCCCCGACACCAACTAGCAGGACCAATTACCACCCGCGGAAGGTGATAAAAACACACCTACTTAATGATGAGTCCCCATTTACAATTACATTTTGAGACTGATCAGTTACCCAGCATTTAATCCATTTAATGAATTCCAGGTTAATTTTTTCTCTCTAGTTTTTTGATCAAAATGTTGTGTGGTACCAAGTCAAATGCCGCACAGAAGACTAAGTATATTATGTCAACACTATTATATTTATCAACCAAACTTGTAATCTCATTAAAAAAAGATACCAGGTTCGTTTGACAGGATCTATTTTCCATAAATCCATACTGATGGCATTAACTGTATTAAACTCCTTTAGAGAGACAAGGTGGGTGAGGGAATATCTTTTATTGACCAACTTTTGTTCGACAGAGACAAGCTTGTTCAAGCGCTCTGTGTAAGCTCAAAAGCTGTGTCTCACCATCCACACTGCTATTTATACCTTTGCTAGCTGGGTGCACAGTGTCTGCACTCTACACACTGCCTTTAGTGTGGACGTACTCTTCATTGAAAATCAACATTAAACAATCCAATGAGCACTTGAGCCAGATCTTTGAAAACTCCTGGATGTAAGTTATTTTGACCTGCTGATTTTAAAAGGTCTAACATCCCACTGCGATCCTAGTACAATGGAAAGAGTGGTATAGGATATGACTAAATCTGTTTTTTTCCAAACATAGAACAGAAATATTGAACATTTCTGCCTTTTCTGCATTATTATTGATAATGGGAAAATTCCAGCTCCAGCTGTCAAGAAAGGCCTGATTTTGTTTGTAAAAAAAATTCACTGTTGAGATCCACCAAAGTGAGAGAGAATAAAAATGGAAAAACTGTACTGCACTGTAACCTATGGCTGGATCTGTGGACAAAAACCCAGAACAATACATCTTGGTAATATTTTCCTGTTTTATTAGTTTTCGAGGAAAAGCCCATTCTTCCATTTCAATTTATTCATAATGGGCAATGTTTATTTGCTATGGCATGAAAGTACATTAAGCAAGACTATAGCAAAAACTACACTTCTCGTTAATCACTAAATGGAAGTAATAAGAATTCATGCATCACTAGATTCCCCTGGGAGAACTTTAGATGGAGCAAGAATAGAAAATGATTGGAGCAGAGGGGATTTACATTTGGATAGTTAGGCCGTTTCCTCTCCTCATTGTGTCAACAGAAAGAAAACCAAGTGCTGAACACTTAAGTGCTACAGACTGAACAAAGGCGTTTAATAACTCAAAGTAGGATGATTTAATTACTGTTAAGATGAACGTGTGTGGCCTTGACAAGAAAAGATTGTGCAAGTTTTTTTCCTCAGCCTAGTGATCCTATGTACAGAAATCCTTTTTTTATATATAATTACTAGGGCTGTCAAGCGATTAAAAAAAGTAATTAATCGCACTGTTAATAATAGAATCCTATTTATATAAGTATTTTTGGATGTTTTCCACATTTTCAAATATGTTGCTTTCAATTACAACACAGAATACAAAGTGTACAGTGCTAACTGTATATTTTTTATTATAAATATTTGCCCTGTAAAAACAAAAGAAATAGTATTTTTAAATTCACCTCATACAAGTACTGTAGTGCAATCTTTATCATGAAAGTTGAACTTACAAATATAGAATTATGTACAAAAAATAACTGCATTCAAAAATAAAACAAAGTCCACACATTCCTACTTCTTGTTCAGCCAATCGCTCAGATAAACAAGTTTGTTTACATTTGCAGGAGATAATGCTGCCTACTTCGTTTACAATGTCACCTGAAAGCGACAGCAGGCGTCCGTATGGCACTGTTGTAGCCAGCGTTGCAAGATATTTACATGCCAGACAAACTAAAGATTCATATGTCCCTTCATGCTTCAACCACCATTCCAGAGGACATGAGTCCATGCTGATGATGGGTTCTGCCTGATAACAATGCAAAGCAGTGCAGACCAATGCATGTTCATTTTCATCATCTGAGTCAGATGCCACCAACAGAAGGTTGATTTTCTTTTTTGGTGGTTCGGGTTCTGTAGTTTCCGCATTGGAGTGATGCTCTTTTAAGACTTCTGAAAGCATGCTCCAAACCCCGTCCCGATCAGATTTTGGAAGGCACTTCAGATGCTTAAATTTTTGGTCGAGTGCTGTAGCTATCTTTAGAAATTTCACATTGGTACCTTCTTTGCGTTTTGTCAAATCTGCAGTGAAAGTGTGCTTAAAACGAACAACATGCTGGGTCATCATCCGAGACTGCTATAACATGAAATATATGGCAGAATGCAGGTAAGACACAGAGTAGGAGACATACAATTCTGCCTCAAGAAGTTCAGTCACAAATTTAATTAACACATTTTTTTTAATGAGCATGGAAGAATATCCTCTGGAATGGTGGCTGAAGCATGAAGGGGCATACGAAAGCTTAGCAGATCTGGCATGTAAATACCTTGCAATGCCGGCTACTAAAGTGCCATGCGAATGTCTGTTCTTACTTTCAGGTGGCATTGCAAATAAGAAGCGGGCAGCATTATCTCCCGTAAATGTAAACAAACTTGTTTGTCTTAGCGATTGGCTGAACAAGAAGTAGGACTGACTGGACTTGCAGGCTCTAAAGTTTTACATAACTGCACTCAAACACAAAACCATGTAACAAAAAAAAAAAAAAATCTACATTTGTAAGTTGCACTTTCACGATAAAGAGATTGCACTACAGTACTTGCATGAGGTGAACTGAAAAATACTATTTCTTTTGTTTATCATTTTTACAGTGCAAATATCGGTAATAAAAATAATATAAAGTGAGCAGTGTACACTCTGTATTCTGTGTTGTAACTGAAATCAATATATTTGAAAATGTAGAAAAACATCCAAAATATTTAATAAATTTCAACTGGCATTCTATTGTTTAACAGTGCGATTAAATCTGCGATTAATTTTTTTGAGTTAATCACATGAGTTAACTGCGATTAATCGACAGCCCTAAAAATGACATTAAAAAATAACCTACGTTAAGAGAATGTTGCTGTTGCAAAGTCAAGCACTCAAACGTTAGACAATGCCAGAAATAAGGCTGCCTGTGCCTCCTCAATTCAGCGTCCTTGTTTATACGCATTATGATGCAGTCTTTAATTACAAGATCACATATTTTGTCCATAGGACCCCTGCCTCCTTTAAGGCATAGTTCTCATCCCTGGCTCTCCCCCATGTTCCTATTCCTTGCCCCACCGTCTTCTGCCCCCGTTTTGCTCCTGCCTCTCCCTTCCTTCTCCCATCTCCTGCTACCAACTACTCCCTTTCTACTCTAACCCCTCTAACTCTAGTTGTATTCTGGGCCTTAGTGTTTCTTAATGCTCCCAAATACATTGCATGTGCCATTTTTACAGCTGCTATGGTATCCGTATGGAAAATAAACAGTGGTGGAAGGGTAAGGATGTTTAACAGATACTGGCTTTGGTTAAAAAGATAGCCTGATCAATAGGAAGAGCAACTCTAAATATGGTCATGAGACTTCTATAGCACAAAGGTAACACTTAAGAAAGAGTAGAAGTGGGATTGCTTGCAGAGGCTGCATAACAAGTGTACTATTTTAAATAAGCAGAGTCTTACCTGAAACATATCTGTATCTTTATCATGTGTATACTCCACTACAACTGTCTGGTTTCTGGATAACGTATAAGAGATACTGTGCTGACCTTTACAGCTGATGGCCTGTTGAATAAGAGAACAAAAAGATATTTCCATTGCACATAAGCTTACTATTAAACATTATAATCAGACTCATTTCACTATATAAACACCTGACACTAATCAGGAAAAAGAACAGTGTACTACAACATTCTATTACAAAGCTGAGTAAGTCGACACACAAACAAAACCCCTTCGTTCTTACAATGGCTTTTCTGATTCAAGAACTGTATCTGTTTGCTCCCTATGTATTTTCGGACTACAAGTGTAACTAATATTTGAGAAATTTAGCTTCCCCAATCTATCAGATTTGTTTTTGAAATTTCATCATGAGCCTAAAATTACTACCCCTCAGAACCCTGGCATCCATATACCCCTCTCTGTCTTCCTTTGCACAAAAACAAAAAAGAAAAGTAGACACCACACTTACACTAGACTTATTTTTTTATTAAAAAATTGATTTTATTCCATTTTTAGCAAGAATTATCTAAAGCTTAAATAGCATCAATGATTCACTGTTTTTATATATATGTATAAAGTTGTAACTCATTTGAAACAAAATGATTTTTAAGCTTTCTGAATTTGCCAGAATAGCATTACATTGAATATACAACATAACCATTATAAAAAAAAATATGAAAAACCAAGTCCAGCAGATAATGGGATAATACATTAACTGCATATAAGTTCATAATAATTTCTAAAGAATATCCAATGCAAACCAAAATCATAACACTTTTCAGCCTCATATATCAAAGCTCAAAGTACTAAGAAGTTAATTTCTCTCTAATTTTCAGAAGGGGGTACTAAGGCAAGTGAAATACCAACTATACTATCATCAGTGACACAAGACCATTAGAATCTAATAATTACATCTTCAAAAACAAAACAAATAACCAGCCAACATTAACTCATTCCAGATGAATTCTAGTTTTTAAAAGACATAACAGTTTGGCTCAAGTTATTGGAGATCAGCATAGTCTGCAAAATTAATAGTTATTCACCATGCAGATGCATCTATATAAATAGAATTTCTGCAGCACAGAGTACGTGTAACAATATAATGGAAATTTAAGTCTGTTAAAAATGCCCAAGTTCAACATTGTCACAGCACTACAAGATGATGCATAATTAATTATATCAACCGATGTTTAAAGAGATAGTCTATCACACTGGTGATTTATTCATATTTCTCTTGATCTACAAAATGACAAGTATCCTATATGGAAAGGGATAGTTAAATTGAGCAGCTTGGTATACTTTTCTTTATTGCTTCAGATAAAACAATTTTCAGGGACTTTATTTCACTGAGACATTTTAACTGATCCCAAAGCAATAGAGTTCATTTCTTAAATGAATCACAAAAAGCTTTTTGGAGTACCATTAAAGGCCTGAGAAAACCACAAAAAACAAGGAAACAGCAAAGTCTAACATTTCAGAATGACAAACCTTTAAAAAAAAAATCACATTACTGTAAGAAAGAAGAAGTGTTTCCCATTGTTCCAGGTGAAGATGTTTAGTCATATTTCAGTTTCATGGAATATAATTTACAACATTAAAGAGGTTACAAGATTTCAGGCTATGATGTTTTGTTTTATGAATTTAACTTCAATGGACAAAAACTGGACCATTTTAAATTATGAATTTATACATGCACAGTGATCACTGATAAGCTAATTCCTCCATAGATTTATGCAATCTATCCCACATAATTATAACTGCTATAATGTATAAATAAATTACAGGAGTTCCATGCATTTATAACTTTACATTGATCATAACTGTCTCACCATTTGTTGTAGTCACCTGTTATCTATTTAGATCCCATCTTGCCACTGAAGTCAATGGGGCTCTATACAAGTCAGCAGTCTGCCAGCATATCAAAAACTGCAGGATTGGGCCTTAGATTGTAAATTGTATCGGGCAGGGACAATCTTTTATGTTTTGTACATATAACACTTAGCACAATAGGGTCCTGAGCCCTGACTATGGTCTGTGGGTGTTACTGTAGTAGAAATAACATAGTAAAACCAGCATATGTAATACAAATCATACAATTTTTAAACACATAAAGCAGCAAAGCTTAATATACATAACCACATTTACAAACATTAAGACAAATTTAGCATATAAACACATGACAAACATTAATGGGGTTGGAAAGATTAATTACCAACCCTGGAACCAATTCTGGAAACACAAGTCCTATCTGTCTCAGAGCTAATGGGCACTTTATATAGTGCTGTCTATAACTGAAAGAGCAAATCAAGTGAACTTTTAGCCTACACCATTAAACTAGTCTGATTTTTTTTTTTTTTTTTGCAGCATACCATTCTATTGCTGTCAATGTAAATAATGTTTTCTACTTCTGTAACATTCTATGGATCTTTACAGGTATTAATTATGTGGCATATAGACTGCATAAATCTAATTAGAATTTTGGCTCCCTTAACATGTCTAATCGTTATTAGACTGACCTGAACCAATACTTTCTCTGAAGAAAAAAAAAAAAAAAAAAAAACTAGGCCAGGACATGCCTATAAGTTATTTTTATCTCCATTTCTCCAGCCATTAGATTAGAGTCCAGCCCTCACTAGTCAGTAAGCAGTCTAATGCAACCAGAAAAACAAATCTTTTTGATGTATGAGCTGTAATATTAGGCCCTTCATAAATGTCACCATATTCCAATGAATCCTATACCACACGCTCACTAATGCATTACGGCTTTAACTCCAGGACTCTCATTTGATTCCCGTTAGCAATTTACTAGGTGACCTAAGCTGTAGATGCCTTATTTTAAACCCATATACTAGCTACTTTAGAAGCTGGTTTACCTGAAATGACTTGTAGGTTAACTCCTCATAACCTACGCTTTAGAAAAATTCATTAATATTGCCAGAGGCGGTCATTTTCTTAGGATTTGAGAAATGAAAATCACATTTGAAGAAATGTATCTAGCAATGGATGCACCTTTTCCAATCTGTTGTCAGCAGGGTTTTTCTCCCCCTTCCATTGAAAAATTGGGTTTAAATAATATGAATTTAGCAGTGTATTTCCTGGTATTGCATAACTGCTTTTCAAAATGCTAAGAAATTGTTCGAAGTGTACAAGAAGACATACTTTCCACAGTGAATACAGCACAGGCAGTTGCTCCAGTTCAAAGAAATTTCATATGCATTTTTATTACTTGCCTTAGAAAGCAATTGGCCACTAAATTAAAACTGTAAAGTCAAAGAATTAAAAATCTGTCATTTGTTTCTAGTAGCACCCAGTGCATCGGGCATTGTATAAGCACAGAAAGGTACAGCCCCTACCTTTCTAACAACTTGCACTCAGAAACAAAAGACAGAAACAGTGGGGGTGGGGGAAAGACGGGAAAAAAATCAAGTAAGATGGTCAGGTGGCAATCTGCCACTACCAGATTATGAAAAGTTTTAACATCACAATTAAATAAAAAGTTACACAATCCCAAATTACTCCTACAATCATGTCATAGTATTGCCAAATCCCAAAGCCTTCCAAAAGACCCTACAGAAAGTCATGAGACTGTTTTAAATCTTGTTATTTTAAAGTACTTCAATTTCGTTAGTTTTATTTCCCCCCCCCCCTTTTTTGAGTCTTTACCGTTTGTGCTTTCAAGCTTTCCACCACAACCATGAAGGATAGTTTATTTCATTTAAAAAAAATAAACATAGTTGAGATTGTGATGTAATTGTACTGCTCCAGGAGCTGGCATTTTGAGAAAACACACTAAATATCACAAGATCTGTGATAAAATTGCAAAAGTTGGCATCTGATTTAATTCATTACCCAAAAACTTCATTAATGCAGCACCTCAACATCTCGTGGAACATCAACCACACCTATAGTTAAACCTCTGAAAACCAGGAAATAGAGAGACTTACAGGTACACATGAGCCCTGCAACCTTAATTCTGCCCCTGGGAGCTGGCAAGAGTTACTTGGGGGGGAGAGGGGTGTAGGGTAAGTTTGTTTCTGCCAGGGCTGCCCTACAATAAACAGACATCAAGAGTAATTAAGTAATGTGCCATTTTACGTGCTGTGGTGGGTCCCACAATTGTATTCTCTCATTTGTCTGCATGCACTCCAACTGCCCTAGTCCTACATTGTGTTAGGGACAGCTGTATTGACTGGTGCAGGGATTACTTGCAGCAGGTTGCCACAGTGCATGCTGAAACATGAAGAAAGGTGCATCTGCCCCCAAAGAGATCATGGACGGCTCATTTCTGTGGGGAAATTCGTCGGTTGTGCAAGTAGAACACAGCAGCCTGTTTGCCATGGAGATTTGCGGCAGTTAGTGCACTATAGCTCAGAGGCAAGGGCACGTGCTGTTCCAGAGGGAATCCTTAGGACAAGAGGTGCTAACATCGGGCAACTCTGGTTTGTGAAAAGTAGGTGAAGTGGTTGAGCACAGGCTCGGTGTATGTCTACACTGCAGCTGGAAGCAAGCTTCCCAACCTGAGCAGACAGACTTGTGTTAGCAGGGCTCACACTAGCAAACTAACAATAGCTGTGTAGACATTACAGCTTGGGCACTGAAGCTTATGTGGCTGGGTGGGCTTGAGACTCTGAGCCACAACATCTACATAGCTATTTTTAGCATGCTAGATTGAGCCAGGCAAGCACCCTATCCAGGCTGCAACGCTTCCTCTCGGCTACAGTGTAAACATATCAGGCAGTGTTCACGGAGCCTGCCCTAAATACGACGTTTGCTTTAGTGAGGACGCAGTTTGAAAGGTTTTTCCTACTCAGCTGTGCAAGTAGGCCGGTACGCTCCGGTACACCGTACCAGCAAGCTATTTATTATAGCCGGTACGGCATACCGGAAAGACAGCAGCAGAATGCCGGCAGTTGCTCTGGCGGCTGTACCGCCCCCAGCCTCGCCTCCCCCAGTCCTGTCTCTGGCAGGGCCGCTGCTGTAGTACGAGGACGGACGGAGACATAGCTCTGTGCCCGGAAGGGCAGGGGGCGGGGCTGGGAGGGGCAGCGGGGAAAGGAGCAGAATGCTAGCAGCTCCTCCGGTGGCTGTACCGCCGGTCTCCAGCCTCGACCCCCCCACCCCTGCAGCCCTGTCTCTAGCATAGCAGGACATAGGTGGAGGACAGAGCTCCCCGCCCCGGGTAACATGGGATGGCTGTGGGATGGGGACGGGAAGAACGTGGGGGCCCCAGGCTGGGCGGTGAGGAGTCACATGGAGGGTCACGTGCCCCTCCCCAGCTCGTGCCTACCTCCCCATACTGGTAAGACATGGATTTTACTTGCACCCCTGTTCCTATTATACCATGTGCTGCATCCTGCAGTGCTCTATATTATCTGGAAGGGCAGAGTGCTGTGTTGTTTATCAGGACAAGATGGGACATCACTCAGAGGGAAGAATTCAGGTTGTGGGGTGGGGCTGACGTATACCTTCTGGAGAGGTACAAGGCACTGCCGGTCAACCTTAACATTAATGCTGAGTTCTGAGGTAGTGAATTTCCTTTTTTTGATGAAATGGCGGTAGTGCAGGAGGTACAACTGGCACGTACCTTTGGGTACGGGGCTAAAGGAACACATCACTGCTACTCAGCTACCAGCTCTGCCCTCTTTCTGGTGCCTCCGTGACTCCCACACTGCTCCAGGGGCCAAGTGGAAACCAACAGGCTCTGAGGAGCACATCTACCAAATAGATACAGCAAGGGGGAGTGGAGTGGAGCCCCAGAGGCTGTATTCCACTTTGAGGATTAGAGGGAAGGGGTTCTGCAAAACCTTCCGGATCGTGGGAGAACTGAAGAGATATGAACGAATCCAGTCATCCCTGGGTTCTCTTCCCCTAGAGTCTTCGCCCCTAGTGGGTGGGTCAGCTTTTGTGGCCCGCATCATGCGGGAGGTCAGACTAGACCATCATAATGGTCCCTTCTGACCTTAGAGTCTATGAGTCTATTATGGAATACCCATTTTCAAGATAATCTAGCCAGGCATGTTTTTTAAAGCAATTTGACTATGGGCTCCTTGTTGGGAGGGGGTCCTATATCTGAGGAATTCCTTGACTAAATGACCCCAAGTTTACACCCAAGTAGTATTCCCCTACCCCTACTCCTCCTGTGACATACAAATATTTATAAGAATCTCACTATCCATGCATGTGGATTTTAGAATAATTTATTAAAATCAGCTCCTTATTAAGCGTGCATTAACTGAGTACCCCTTGACTAAATAACCCCACCGCCATCACTGACTAGCCTGGCCCCCAACGTTGGTAGCACAACCACTGATATGGTTGCATCAGCATTTCCATTTTGAACACAGGTGAAAAAAAGATGTACAAAAATTCTGTTTTGGGTTGGAGTCTGATTTAGAAATGTATATTACTCTTTGTATTAGTGCACAGGGAAGCAATATCAATTGAAGTTTGATACGACTTTTAAAGAGAGGCACATGATTAAAGTTTTATTTCTTTCAGATCCTTTTTTCTAGGAACTACACCAACTTGAAGGATGAAATTGATTCATAGATTCAAGGACTGGAAGGGACCTTCAGAGGTCATCGAGTCCAGTCCCCTGCCCGCATGGCAGGACCAAATACAGTCTAGACCATCCCTGATAGACATTTATCTAACCTACTCTTAAATATTTCCAGAGATGGAGATTCCACAACCTCCGTAGGCAATTTATTCCAGTGTTTAACCACCCTGACAGTTAGGAACTTTTTCCTAATGTCCAACCTAGACCTCCCTTGCTGCAGTTTAAGCCCATTGCTTCTTGTTCTATCCTTAGAAGGTGAACAAGTTTTCTCCCTCCTCCTTATAACACCCTTTTAGATACCTGAAAACTGCTATCATGTCCCCTCTCAGTCTTCTCTTTTCCAAACTAAACAAACCCAGTTCTTTCAGCCTTCCTTCATAGGTCATGTTCTCAAGACCTTTAATCATTCTTATTGCTCTTCTCTGGACCCTTTCCAATTTCTCCACATCTTTCTTGAAATGCGGTGCCCAGAACTGGACACAGTACCCCAGCTGAGGCCTAACTAGAGCAGAGTAGAGCGGAAGAATGACTTCTCGTGTCTTGTTCACAACTCACCTGTTAATACATCCCAGAATCACGTTTGCTTTTTTTGCAACAGCATCACACTGTTGACTCATATTTAGCTTGTGGTCCACTATAACCCCTAGATCCCTTTCTGCCGTACTCCTTCCTAGACAGTCTCTTCCCATTCTGTATGTGTGAAACTGATTTTTCCTTCCTAAGTGGAGCACTTTGCATTTGTCTTTGTTAAACTTCATCCTGTTTAACTCAGACCATTTCTCCAATTTGTCCAGATCATTTTGAATTATGACCCTGTCCTCCAAAGCAGTTGCAATCCCTCCCAGTTTGGTATCATCCGCAAACTTAATAAGCGTACTTTCTATGCCAATATCTAAGTCGTTGATGAAGTTAACGTTGATAAGTGTGAATCCTTTGTTTGCATAGAGTTAAAGAGAAATAGGGAAAGGAGATTTTAGCTAGTGAATGAGGGATGGTGAAAAAGGTAAGAAATATTTCCAATGGCCATGAATCCAAAAGTCAGAGTTAGTGGAGATTTTGGTACTGGAAGAGGAAATTATGGCAAATGAAATGTTGTCCAAATCAGAACAGAATCTCCTGACCATTTAAAACTAGGAATTTCGATACCAATTATGAGATGGTTTCAAATACAATTCCTTTCAATTCATATAGTCCTACTATTTGTACCTAAAGACTGATGGTTTGCAGTTTTTTTATTCCATAGTAATGTAAAAACTAAACATCAATTAGCCAGAATTATTGTTTCTATAGTACTAGACTTCAATAAAGCTGGAAATGTATACTGACTTATGATAGCCGAGACAAAAAAATTATACTTAATAGTTGTAACGTTTGGCAAGAGAACATTGTCATGGAAACTTCATGGGCTTTGTATGCATGGAGAGGGAGGGGAAAAGTACCCATATCAACCAGAATCTGAGTCACAGCTGTTTAAAAAAAGTCTCTCCATCTGCTTCCTATTCAGCCACATACCAGCTCTTCTTTTCATGTTATTGCTTTCCTTATAAACAGAACAAGTGAGCGTTTATATTAGCATTACAGCAAGGTCTTTAAGCTTAAGGAATTTCAGCTTACTGTGCACATGTTATCTGGGTATCCACACTAACACCTCCTGAGCATTTAACCTCTCAGCTGTCAACATTTTCCCACCAACAGCTAAATGAATATCCTGGAACACTCATGAGATTGGATTTGCTAACCCTTTGACTGAGGGCAGACAGAAAAAGGAAAGGAAAGGAGATGCCACTAACACAAATGTAAACAAAACCAAGTTTTTAAAAAAGCTGCATTTATTGAACATTTTCACGACAAGAAATATTTGCAGAACTAGGCAAATTTGTGTTAAAATTAAATGGGCAAAAAAAACCTGTGCACAAATTTGTTAACTCCAACATTTACTGAAGAGATTTCAATGTAGCTCATGGTCATTTTCTAAAACCAAATGATAATCAGCCTAATAGTTAAAATCATTCAATAAATCCCTAATTTGAAACACTGTAAAAGGAAGATATTTTTGCAGTTTCCGGGCCATGTACAGTCCGGGTGTAACTTGCACCAGGGCCACATTTGACTTCCTGTCAACATGGTACAAACGATACATGGAAAGCTATTTTCAAAGAGACAAATGTGGCTAAAAGGGACTTCAAACTAGTTTTGTATGAATGTAATTCTGGGAATGTTGTATTTCCTTAAAGAACAGTATTCAGATTGAATTTACAGATACTACTGTTATAGCGTACTACACAAAGCTGCTGAACTTAAATATTCCTTTGGAGTCATCATCAGGTGATTTCTCATGTAATATAATCCACTTAAGAGGAACAGTGATAAACCCCATATGATTCAATGGGGCAAGCTCACCATATCTGGTACCTGGCAATGTATTGCAGTGATTAAGTAACGGATTCTCAGTTCCTTTAAATGTCATGCCTGACATAGCTACTGTGACTGAGTTTGCATGCAAACAGATTTATAGCCCTACAGACCACCTCAGTCTGGTGACTGCAAAACAATCCTTCAGTGAAACCTACGGTACGTGGAAGCAATTGGTATTAGCTAGAATTAGGGTTGCCAGGCATCCAGTTTTCGACCAGACTGCCTGGTCAAAAAGGGACCCTGGAGGCTCTGGTCCGCACTGCTGACCGGGCCGCTAAAAGTCCAGTCGGCGGCACAGCAGGGCTAAGGCAGGCTCCCTGCCTGCCCTCGCTCTGCACGGTTCCTGGAAGAACTCAGACTGACTTTTCTCTAAATACACAGCTCTCTTCATGATTGGTGTGACATCACCAACAGAATGAATTACAAGCTATCACACCAAAGAAGAGCATATGATCCACAGTGGAACTAGTTGGAATGCTCATAGAGGGAGGAGAGAATTCGCTACAAACAGAGTGTACAAGAGATAGGAGAAGATGAGGGTTTAAGACCTGCAAGTCACTGCTGAAGTTTACAAAATCATTTAATAAAAATGAATGACCACCAGCATAACACACTAGGGTTTAATGGTGTCAGGAGATCTGTCCTCTGTCTCTCCAACTATTTCAAATAGAGAAAGAAAAATGTAAGGGCATTAGTCTCTTCCCCCTTTTCCCACTACCAAACCATTTTTTCCTCTTCTTCCATCTCCTATCAAATGACCTCTCTCCTGTGATGCTGGCAGATCAATTGCCAACTCATGCCAAGCCCCCTAGACCTCACTGAATACTGACAAACGCATAGGTGGAAACCAATCTGGTTCACTGTTAGTATTGTTGAGAGAGATTAGATTTATAAAAATGTGTCTAGTGTTTAAACTTTATGAAATGCTTGTAAAGTGGCTGTATGCATTAATCTTTCTTATAATATCTGTATCCCACGTTATAAGGTAATGTTTAAGTGTTTGCTCAGTAACTATATAAATATTTGCTCTGAAACTGTTAACCCTGGTGTCATCTCCTCTCCAACAAAAGGCGGCTCAGACACCAGACAAGCCATTGTGGAACATCAGTGGGCAAAAGACTTTGTTGATTGCACACACATGAAAAGGAGACATGCACAAGCCCTCGTCTTATCAGCTTGAACTCTATGGGGAGGGAATAAAAATTTTTGTCAAGAAGAAATTATCTCTATGGCCTGGTCCACACTAACCCCCCACTTCGGACTAAGGTACGCAAATTCAGCTACGTTATTAACGTAGCTAAATTCGAAGTACCTTAGTCCGAACTTACCGCGGGTCCAGACGCGGCAGGGAGGCTCCCCCGTCGATGCCGCGTACTCCTCTCGCTGAGCTGGAGTACCGGCGTCGACGGCGAGCACTTCCGGGATCGATTTATCGCGTCTAGACCAGACGCGATAAATAGATCCCAGAACATCGATTGCCTGCCGCCGGACCCGGAGGTAAGTGTAGACAAGGCCTATGTTGCTTGAACTCAGAGGAGCAAAGATTCCTAGGCATAAGCAAGAGATCCCCAGCTGTTTAGCATGGTTAGCACTAAAGGATACATAGAGCTTGCACATTACAGCAACTTCTGTTATCGTCTGGAACCTAAGACTAACTCATTTGTATATGTTTACCTGCTTTTAATCTTGTAAACAATCCATTTCTTTTTCTCAATTAATAAATCTGCAGTTAGTTTATGATAGGATTGGCTGCAAGCATGGTCTTTGGTGAGAGACTTAGGGTGCACCTGACCTCAAGTAAGTGACTGGTCCTTTGGGATTGGGAGTAACCAGAGCATTGTTGTGATATTTGGTGCAAGGGACCATCCATCACAAAGGCAAGCTTGCTTGAGTGGCAAGATAGATCGGAGTACCCAAGAGGACTGTCTGTTAAGGCTGTTATAGTGCTTGAGGAGTTCACATTTGATACTTGGCTGGTGAAATCTAAGTATAGAACTCATAACCAATTTGTGGTTTCTGCCCTGCTTCGTCACAGTCTGCCCTCAGGTTGGTACTCCCACTCCTGCAGCCCTCCAGACAGCTTGACATCTCCTGTCTAGGTCTACCCAATATTTGGATTATCTTTTCTCCCATTATACCCTTTTCATTTTTCTCCCCCTAACAGGAATATTTATCCAGGCTTGAGACTGGCAACCGCATCGAAGTGCAACAGGAAGAGAATCTTGATTTAAGTAATCAATTTTAATTATGTTTTGCATTTGTACTTTTGAGTTATTTTCCTAAAGAAAGGAATCAACCGATGAGAATTAACCTATTACACCACACTGATCTGAAACTAAAGACAGCCTTTACACTAAATCGGTGCTTCTTTTTGCTAACCAGGAGAATGCGCTATATCTATATTCATTTATTTAAGCAATTATGGAGCCTTACATTTATTCAGATTCTTAATGTTGATGTATTTTATTTTGTTACAAAATGGTGAAAAAGATGCATTACTTATTTACTAGATATTAATATTTTATTTGTGATTTGTGTTTAGCTCTATTAGCTTGTAAATTCAAATTCAATTAAAATCACAAAACAGATTTTTTTAATAAACTTTTTTTCTTCTATATCCAGCACATTTGAGGTAGTTTTGTCAAAGAGTTTATCAAAACATTTACATTTAAAACTGATTTATTAAAGGAAAAATCTGTAGTTACTGAATTGATCTGATTGTTTCTGGTCATCATGTCCTTTGGGATTTTAGACCTAATAGATCTCATCCTCCCTCAAGTAGTTTTTCTTCATAGATTGGTAAAGAAAAAGAAGCCTTCCTGCTTTTTCAACTCCCAATTAGTTTCTTAACCTTGAATGAACAAATTATTGTACTGAACTAGCTGAATAAACTGAAATGAACAGAATGCTCTCTGCACCTGCAGAAGAGGCTACTGCTATCAAAAGCTGGTTTAGCATTTCAATGATCTCTAGTTCCGAGTACTGAGCCAGTGGCTTCCACCCATTCAGTAGCATGACTTTCTTTAAAACTTGGCAGCAAACATACTGCTTAAATATTTTTTTGTCTTTAAATGATGTAATAGATTATAAATTCAGGCTTTAATATTGGACAACCTATTTTAAAATAGATTTTTTAGAGGGTTTATTTTAAAAATAAAGTTTAAAGTAAAAAAAATCGAATTTAAATAAAATCAATTTATTTCATACTTTTTTTTAAATCCTCCCTACCTTTCTTTGGCCTCTGGCTTTCTCAGCCTCTCACTCCCTGAAGACTGCAGGGGCACAAGCTACTGCAAATGCCTCAGAAAGGGAAGCAGAGCTGAGGGCATGAGCTCCCCAAAAATCAAATGCAGACTGGAGCACAGCTGGGAATTCGACATATTATTTAACTGAATTGTTAGCCCAAAAGTTTGGAGTTTTCCCTCAGTGAAGCTCTGCACCAGGGAATGGAGGAGGAGCTGCTTGCTGATGGGGAGGCAAATAAAACCAACCCCCTCCCCCGACAAAAAA
>NC_048301.1:10819494-10892222 GCF_013100865.1 Trachemys scripta elegans | reverse complement strand
CCCACGACCCAATGGAGCAGGGGGATGAGGGGTTTGGGGTGTGGGAGGGGCTCAGGGGTGGGGCTGGGAATGAGGGGTTCAGGATGTGGGAGGGGCTGTGGGCTGGGGCAGGAGGGGAACAGGGCTCTTGGCTGGGGGTGCAGGCTCTGGGGTAGGGCCAGAGATGAGGGGTTTGGGATGCAGGAAGGGGTTCCAGGTTTAGGGGGCTCAGGACTGGGACAGGGGATTGGGGCGCAGGGTTACCGCCGGTGGCTCCTGGTCCGCGGCGTAGCTGGGGTGCACAGGCAGGCTTCCCGCCTGTCCTGGCACCGCAGACTGCGCTGCGCCTGAAGTGGCCAGCAGCAGGTCAGGCTCCTAGGTGGAGGTGCGCAAGCCAATGGGAGTGCGGAGCTGGTGTTGGGAGTGGGGGCAACGTGCGGAGCCCTGTGGCCCCCCTGCCTAGGAGCCAGACCTGCTGCTGGCTGCTTCCAGGGTGCAGCGCGGCGTCGGAACAGGTAGGTACTAGCCTGCCTTAGCCGGGCAGCACCGCTGATGGGACTTTTAATGTCTCAGTTGGCGGTACTGACCAGAGCGACCCAGTGCCTAACATGCCGCGACCCAGTACTGGGTCACGACCCAAACTTTGAAAAACGGTGATCTAGTCTGAGCTGCTATACGCATCACAGGCCACTAAATTACACTCAGTTACCCCTGTATTGAGCCCAATACTTGGTCTCTGACTAAAGCACACCTTCCTTAAAGGCATCCAACATAGATCTGATGACACAGATTGAGAATCCACCCCTTCCCCTTGGCAGTTTGTTTCAATGGTTAAATCATCTTCACTGTTAAAATATTTTGCCTAATTTCTAATTTGAATGCGTCTGGCTTCAGCTTTCAGCAATCAGTTCTTGTATCTTTTGCTGCTGAACTGAAGAGCTCTTTACTTTCTGGTATTTTCTTCCTATGAAGAAGTTACATACAATAATCAAGTTACTTCTCAGTCTTCTTTCTGATAGATTAAACAGATTAAACTCATTCAGTCTCTCACTGTAAGGCATTTTCTCTAGCCCTCAAGTCATTTTTTGTGGCCCTTTTCTGCACCCCCTCCAATTTGTTGACATCTTTTTCAAAACGTCGACACAAGAATGATGTGTTATATTCCAGTATTTTTTTCCACCAGTGCCATGCACAAAGGTAAAAAAAAAAAAAAATCACCTCTCCACTCTTATTCTGTGTGTATAACCAAGGATTCCATCAGCCCTTTTTGCCACAGCATTGCACTGGGAACTCATGTTGAGTTGTTTATCCACTATATAACTATTAAATCCTTTAATCCCTTTCAGAATCACTGCTTTCCAGGATACAGTACCCCATTCTGTAGGCGTAGCCTGCCTTCCTAGTTCCTAAATGTATAACTTTGCATTTGCCTATATAAAAACACTTTTTTAAAAAATGGGCTCAGGTTACTAAGTGATGCAAATCGCTTTCTATGACTGCCGCCATTATTAAGCACTACACCCATCTTTGTGTCATCTGCAAATTTTAACAGCAACGGTTTATATTTACTTCCACATCACCGATTAATGTTGAGTAATAGCATGACTAGGTCCAATCGCTATGGAGCTCCACTAAAAACACCTCCACTCAATAATGATTTGAGTTCAGTTAACTAATTCTTAATCCATTTAACGTGTGCTGTCATTTTAATTTTTCAAAATCAAAATGATGTGTGGTATTCAAACACCTTACAGTCTAAGTGTATTATATCTACCCAAGTATCAGAGGGGTAACCGTGTTAGTCTGAATCTGTAAAAAGCAACAAAGGGTCCTGTGGCACCTTTAAGACTAACAGAAGTATTGGAGCATAAGCTTTCGTGGGTCTTGCGTCTTTCTTGCATCTGATGAAGTGGGCATTCACCCACGAAAGCTTATGCTCCAATATTTCTGTTAGTCTTAAAGGTGCCACAGGACCCTCTGTTGCTTTATATCTATCCAGCTACCTTTTTCAACCAAACTTGCAATCTCAAATAATGAAAATCAGGTTTGTTTGGCAAGACCCATTTTCCATAAAACCGTGTTGACTGTAATTTTATTGCTATCCTTTATTAATTGAATCCCATAGCAGTTTTTCCCTTATTTTGCCTACGAATGAGGTCAGGCTAACTAGCCTATTGTTACCCCGGTCATCTCATTTGCCTTTTTGTACATTGGCACAACACTAGCACTCTTCCAGTCTTGTGGAATTTCCCTGTTATTTCAAGATTCATTAAAAATTAACCACCAGTGGGCCAAAGATCTCCCCAAGTTATAGCCAGTGATTTTAACATTCCAATGATGCAAGTCATCCCACCACATCTCACTAATGCCAACTGTATAACATTTCTTGAGAATGAGAATTCCTTTTTCTTCTACCCAGCACTGGTAGCTTTCTCCTAGCATTGGCATATAGGCGATTGAAAAATTTCTCTTCTTCACAGTGGTTCAATTTGTTGATGACATGCTGAGTTTGAGCCTGTACGTCATTTGCCTTCTCAGCATCCTCCTCTTGTGTTAACTGATTGAACTGCCTGGCTGCTCCAGCTAGTCTCCAACAGAGAAGATTAGCTCCCCCAATCTGTGAGATCAGTCTTTCCTGTTCATACAGCCCTCCTCCCCCACACTAGAACGTCACCTACTAAAGCAAAGCTTCCAGTATTTTTTGCCTTCTCCCGGGACCAGAAGGATCTCAGAGATAATCTGGATTTCCTCTTCTTCAGCTCCCTTCAAAGGTCCCTGAAGTCTGCTATAATGTGTAGTTCCACCTAATACCAAATCCATGTGACTATTATATCCACACTACGTACCGATGAGATCTTTTCCCTTTCTTGTGTGTAGTTCTACAAATTAGAAAAATTGTGGAAAACCACCCATCCAATCACCCCAATTTACATTAATAATTGCAATGTTAATGAATATAGATGTCTGTGAGTGAATGGAGAGAATGAATATAAAACGTCCCAATGCATTGGTACACCGAAGATAACTATTTTAATAATTTACTATAACATTTTGGTTATCGTTTCTTCACCACTTCTGCAAGAAGCTACTAGGTTACACATATTGAACGGCTACATTATCTTTTCCTGTGCAGAGCCCATAACAGGTACAAGTGTCAATCAGAATACAATCATCGGATGGGAACTAAACTTCATTACTTTCTGCCAACACGCATTAAACAGTCGATAAAGAAGTCTGTAATATAAGCTTGACATTGTAAGTAGTTCATGGTCTTCATGAGTCACATTGTGTACTACCTGGTTATAAACACTGATGTAAGAGTGATGTGGGTTCTTGTACAGTAGATACATTTGTGTGTGTACACACATACGTACCTCCAGTAAGAGTTTCTGTCTAATCACAACAAACCTGTAGTACTGATTTGACAACTAGTGATTCAATCAAACAAAGAAAAGAAAATGGCCTTGATATGAAAAACAAAGTTCTAAAGCATTATATGTGGCCTGAGAAGGATAGAATTCTACACACACAAAAATTACTTGTTAAAATGCTTTGAAGTATGAAAAAAATTCCTAATTACCTTCAAGAGTAATTGCAGATTAGGAAGTCTAAAAATGCAAAGAAGCCTGCTTAAAAAGAGCACACAAGAGTAATCCCATGAACAGAATATACTTGCACTTTGTGTAAAATTGCAACATACCGTACAGTATTATTAATTACCTTCAATAAAACCACCAGCTGAATGATTGGGTAATAATCATAATAGCGTGTTGCTTAGTTAGAATGTTGGTATGGTTTGTTCCATGTTGAATATTTTTAAAACTACAAAATTTAGTTACAGTAAATGAGACATTTGTCAACTGAATAAAAAAGCCAGTTGTTTAAAACATAACGGTCGATTACATCCATTCTTTGCAATTCTGCTTGTAAGAATCAACCACTTATAATTGGCCAGACTGAACACCAGGAAGGTGGACCCCCCTCATTTAAAAGGGGCCAGCCACCCTGGGACAGCTCCCCATTGTTGCTACCACTGGTAGAGCAGCACCAGCAGGAGCACCGGTGGGAAATTAAGAAATGTCTAATATAGCTATATAATCACACTAACTATTAAATGGTTATACTGGGATAGCACAAAGCTATCCAGAACAGCATAAGTATTACTAAAGCATGTTACCTGTACTATCAGGCTCCGGGGCTGTTTAGCTGAAGTATAGATGTTCCGGTTCAAAAGGAAGCCCAAGTTCTGGAATCCCGGGAAGGGGGAAGGTTCCAGAACCCAGGCTCCAACCCGAGCCCGAACATCTACACTGCAATTAAACTGCCCCGGAGCCTGAGCCCAAGTCAACTGACATGGGCCAACCAATGGTGTTTAACTGTCGCGTAGACATACCCTAAAGGATCAGCTAGGCTGATGTAGTGACAGTTCATAGTTCCAGTGCAAGTGAAACATGCAGTCAACATGAATAATAATTTAAATTCTGTCCTGCTCTAGAAACAGATTAATTTTATTGGTGGCAATGTGGATCAGCAGTGGGGTATTCTGCCATTTGACACACAGATGACTATCTGGCTGGAAGCTAGTATTAGGAGAAATATGACAAATAAAATGATAGTTTTGAGAAATAGTAGCTATAAGGCACAGCATGCATCCTACACTTTTCTCCTTAATGGAAGAAAAGTCAATGCCCCACAACCTGGAAAAATATATAGAATAGTTCACAAATGGTCAGAAATCACCTCCTATATGTAATGTACATATACACCCATAGTGTGTGTAAACTGCCAATTTTCTTCATTTTATTGGTTCACAAATAGGCTCTAAAAAGAGTTTCAAATTTGTGAATTACAATTTTATCAGAAGTGTCTAAAAATGGTTAAAAAGCCAACATGCTCCCCAAAACAATGTTGAAGACCGTTTTCTTTTTAAGAGATCTTTAACTCTACAACCCACTTGCAACTTGAACTGCGTGTCATTTAAAATTCAAAGTGAAGACATCTAGGGTTAAAACTAAAAGTCAAATGGAGATTAAAGTATTGCCAGTATTTGCACAAATGACAAAGTGGTAATCGTGTCACAGATATTTGAGAATGGATTGAGAAGTACCAACAAAGCAAAATCTGTAGTTTAAAATAGATTTTTGTTGTGTGAAATAAAGTGTCATTGTTGTCCAAAAAAATGTTAACTCATCCTTTTCATACCTGAATCATTGCTGTTATACCCAGAGTGGTCCATACACTCACTGATCCAAGTATCCCTAATAAAAGAAGACGCAACTTTCCACTGCCAGGGGTCCTGCATTAGGTTCTACATTAGCTTCTGCTAATGTAGAAACCAAAGTTAACTCGGCCTATAACTCTGCCAATTACAGCGCATGGCAAATTTAATCAAACTGCAGGAATTCATCACACAAGCCTGGGCTACACTACACAGTGAGGTTGACATAAGCTGCCTTTCATCGACCTAGCAATGAAAGTGTCTTCACTTAAATTTGACTCCCGCCAACCTAATTGTCTCTGTACACTTACAGTGATGAGGGATGATCCGGGACTGGACTCTATGGAGCCTGCATATGAGGTGGAGTCAAGGGTGCTGCACTTGGAGCAGAGGCAAAGGAGTGGCCACAATCAGGTCATACTCCACTGTGCTTCCCATGCTTGGCTCTCTAATGTCCTGTCTCAGCCAGCTGCTTATGGGTTTTTTTCCAGTACCAGCGAAGGAGAACAGTGCTGAGAGACTCTCACGGCGGAAGGAGCACTCTGCACCAACGCAGAGGTACCGGGTGCTAAGTTAGACCGGCTTGGATCCAATGAGGGACAGCGTGCCGCCTCCATCAGGAGGGACTTGAACCTGACCTCCCTGTCCTTCCTACGGGGCTTGAAGTCCCAACAGATCTGGCAGTGGTCCCTGATAGGAGTCTCTCCAAGGCACTTCAGACAACTGGAGTGTGGGTCACTCACAGGCATGGGCTTGCTGCAGGAAGCACAGGGCTTGAAACCCAGGGACCAAGGCATGTCCCGGCACTGGGAGCAAACAAAACTCCAATAACAGAGCAAGAAGTGGCAACTAACTACATACAACTAATCTACAACAGTCCAAGTTAAGAAAAATAAAGTACTGGGTATAGAGAAACAAGGGGAAAGAACTAAGATCACGGAGTAGGAATATGCCAAAGTAAGAGGAGCTGTTCCAGTTACAGTCACAGGCGGCAAGAAGGAGCTGAGAGGGTGCAGAGCTGGCTGGGGCCCTTATACCAGTGCATGAGTGCGCATGAGCAGACTGAAGGTATGCTGGTATTGCTTACTCACAAGATTGGATTTCAGTGAAAAAAAAACAACAACCCCCCAATGGTTATAGTTGCCTGATGTATCCTGCATAATATCTGTGAAGCAAACAGGGAAAAGTTGCCACCAGGATGGAGATGGAAGAGGAGCATCTGTCTGCGGAGTTTGAGCAGCCAGACACAAGGGCTATTAGAGGAGCTCAGCATGGAGCTATGCAGCTCAGGGAGGCTTTGAAACAGTAGTTTAACAGTGAGCCGCAGTAAATGCATTGTGTACTCTACTCTACCTGAAGTGAGGTGTGCATCCTCAACTGGTTGGTGTTTATTCTGTCTCTTTAGAGAAAGCAGACTTGGTATTTCTGTGGGCATCCAGTGACATGGGCTGCATGCTGCAAGGAGATGCTGCTGGAGAGCTCAGAAACTGAAGTACACCAAGGGTTAACCTGCAAGGCAAAGTTAGGAATGGCAGAGTTTTGAGGAGTTTGTTGGGCTGGCTAACAGAGTGGAGTGTCATGGAGCTGACACACAATTTAGCAGCAGGAAATCTCTCTCTTCCTGAGGCAAAGGGGTATCATGGTGTCTCAGTTCTGGCCACACCAAGAAAGCATCACAGCCCATACTGAGAAGGTTTCAAAAAGAAGAGCTAGAGATTAACAGTCTAGCCCAAGTAAAACTCAGACACTGCTCTTAGCAGAAAATTTGGATAAACAGTGCAGGACAACTTTAACAGTTGATTCTCCTATCACCTCATTCCACAGGAATGAAATCTGCAATTCATCTTTTCTTGAAGATATAGCAAAGATTATGAATGGTATTAGCAACAGGTAGAAGGAAGTGTGATCCCCAGAACTTCAATCATTAACTTTGTTAGCACTAAGCAGAGATCCCATATCAAGACAGTTAGAAAGACACGAGCCAGCCCTTTGAGGAATCTTGTGACATTAGCACAACTGAAGCTTTTGCCCTTATCAGTACAACAGTTGCCTCTAGAGAGGAGCATCTTGACTCATGGACTAGGCAAGAGGCAGAGACACTTTAGATATAAAATAGCCCAAAATATATTAAATGGGGTAGAACAGACAGTTTGTCATCTACTGCCTATAGCAAAAAAACCTTTCACATTTCTGACATTTCAATGTGGAAAGTTTCTTGGACTTCAGCAAAATACTTCACACCCTTGCTAAAAGTCAGACAGTGTCATGGGAGAGGAGGTAACTAAAAGTTGTGAAGCAGAACAAGTGTGTTCCTGAGACAGGAGATCTGGAAACACTGGTAGATTACATGGAGTCTCCATTGAGAGATCCAGGAGATCCATCTGTCCATACTGATTGGCCCCAAGTTGGAGTCATCTCAGTGACCATGTCCCATTTGATCTTTCTGATTGCCAGCAGAAATAATGGAATTCCTGGAAACGCACAGAGATCTCTGCATCAGTCCAACAAGAAGACATCAGTTACTGCATTTGGACTCTAGGACAAGGAAGCTCAGCTGAGGACATTTTGCATTGCTGCTTAAGGCAGAGACCTAGAGAAGATCAGCACCATCTTCTGAGGAGCAGTCTGACTGCTTCAGAGACCATTCATGCTCATCTTGTGGTCTGCAACTCAAATTCCCTTGCCATTAACACTGTTTGCCAGACATAGTCTATTAACCAGACACTAGTTCAAAGAGGGCTATCGCTTCCTCATGTGTTCTTTAAGAGTGCTTAAAAAGCAGTCCAACCTTTTTGCCTGGGGGAAAGGCTTTGTGCACTTTTGCTTTTAGCATTAGTCTAAATAGCAAAGGGGGAGGTGCACAATTTGTTACGTTCTAATGTTACATGTTATATTCATATGCACCTGGATGCAAAAGTAGAAAATTACTGATCTAAAATGGTAGCCACGTTCATGCTGATCTGGTACAATTTTTTAATATTAATTTATGCCATTTTTATATTTATTTATACCAGTACTGAACTACTATAGATTCTATGGGCACTTTACACAGAATTCCACAACAGATTCTCAATTCAAGAGCCATGCAGTAACAGAAAACCAGAGAGACTAATTTTATAGCTTGTTAAGCATATCTTGATTCGGAACAGGCAAAGTGATTTCAGGAAGGGGAAATCCTTACTTAAAATGATGGAATCCTCAGATGACATCAATGCCAGTTGCAGCAGCCACTGTTATGCAATCTTAGATTTTACAAAGCATTTGAAAAGTTCCACATCAAAGGTTAATGTCTAGGGTGCAGAGCCATGAAATGAGAGGAAAATTGGAATGAGACTGATAACAGGCAAAACAGTAGGAAACAGATATAAATGGAAAATCTTCAGAGAGAGAGAGATAAACTAGGGATTAGCAATGTATTCCATCTCTCTCTTTTATAATAAATTTGAGAGGGCAGCCTTCTCTAAATTTGCAAAGAAATGTGAATCAAGAGCAGGAACAAAGGCAATCTGATATAAAATGTTTTCCATCAAAGGAACTGTACTACTAGATGGCAATGGGGTAATTCTTGTCTGTTTCCTTCAGCAAATTTTCTATTTCAGTGTAGACATTATTTATTGGTATATTTTTGATCAGGTCAGACTGGCTAGCTGCTGCTAGTGCATTAGTTATACTCAGGGGTGCAAGTAACTTAAAGGACTTACCAGTACACCGGAGTCCTAAGCGGGGGCATGGCCTCAACTGGAAGAGGTGGGGCCTTTCAAGATTGAAAGGCCCTGGCGCTCCCTGCAGCGGCCAGAGCTCTGGCGGCACTTTAAAGGGCCTGGGGCTCCCTGCAGCTGCTGAAGCCCTGGGCCCTTTAAATCACCGCCGCAGAAGCCGGTGCAGTCCGGCACGGCGTACTGGCTCTTGCCGGTACACTGTTTCGGACCGGCTTACTTTCACCTCTGGTTATACTACAAAGGATTCTGTAGACAAGCTCCACAACAGCAATTTTTGATCTGTGCACAAAAGGTTACAAATCATCTCTCAAAGTGCCACCAATAACTGTTTTTAGATCCCATTTTGCCCCAAACCCAAGAGAATTATCAGGGTAACTACAAAAATATACTTTAACAAAAATGTTAAGTAATCTGCCAAGACATTCATTTCCATTACTTTATATTCAAGTCAAGCAAGCACCTGCTGAGACACAGTATATGTATCTGGAAGAATGGTATTATGGTTAAAGCACTGGAATAGGGTTTGAGAAATATGGGTTCAATTCTCAGCTCCGCCACAGACTACCTGAGGGCTTGGTCTACATTTACAAACTTAGGTCGACATAAACTGCGTTAAGTCAATGTGTCTACCAAGTCCCTTCCACCAACCTAAGTGGCCTGTGAAGTCTACTTCTGTACTCCACCTCCACGAGAGGCGTAGTGCTTGATTCGACATCCACAGGTCAACATGGGGATAGCGTAGACATTGCATTGTGTAATTTGAATGAACTGGCCTCCAGGAGGTGTCCCACAGTGCTCCGCTGTCACCACTCTGCAGACCACTTTCAACTCCTCAGCACGTCAATCAGGTACACAGGAAACAGCTGCTCCCCTGTTAAAGCCCCAGGAACTTTTAAATGTCCATTTCCTGTTTGATCAGTGTGGAGAGTTTGCCAGCACAGCTGATCATGGAGGCTCAAGGCCGCAAATACACTCCAACATTGAATACGCAGGTGGTGGTGGATCTTATTGGTGTGTGGGAGAAGAGACTGTACAGGCAGAGCTCCAATCCAGCAGAAGAAACCTGACATCTATGCCAAGATCATGCAGAACATGAGGGAGAAGGGCTACACTAGGGACACGTAGCAGTGCTGCGTGAAAATAAGGAGCTTCGGCAAGCATACCAGAAGACAAGGGAGGCGAACAGTCGTTCTGGCTCTGCCCCACAGACATGCCGCTTTTATGAGGAGCTGCATGCGATTCTTGGTGGCGACCCCACCACTACCCCAAAATGCTCCGTGGATACCTCCCAGGAGCCCTGGGCAACCTAGAGCAGCAATGAAGAGGACATTGTTGACAAGGAGGGGGAGAATGTGCGGCAGGAAAGCGGAGGATCCATTCTCCCCGACATCCAAGAACAGTTTTTAATCCTGGAGCCCATTCCTTGACAGAACTAGTTGGCGGCGGAGCGTGATGCTGGGGAAGGCACCTCTGGTGAGTACACATTTCTGATCAAACTGTAGGGGTTACATGCTATTATTTTTTATGTTTAATTTGAACAAAAAACTAGGTGTAGTGGGTATCGGTGACCTCCAACTACGCAGAAGGTGCTCTCCGAAAAAGACTGTTTATGTGCACGGGGATGGCCTGGAAATCCTCCATGAAACTTTCAAGGAGGTACTCTGCAATACTTTATAGGTGGTTTCTGGGAAGGGCTGCCTTCTTTCATCCACCACAGTAGGACACTTTACCGTGCCACTCCACTATTAACTCTGCTGGCACCAGTGCAGCAAACAGTATTGCAGCATAAGGACCAGGTTTGTACCCAGATGCTTGCAGCATCTGGTCCCTTACTGCCTCGGTTACCCTCAGGATAGTGATATCGCATAGGGTTACCTGGGGGAAAACGGGGAGTTTTCAATGCTAACCCTTAAACTGCAAACAATTCAACAAGTTATCCACCACCTGTTTGGTGAAACCTGAATCACACAACCATACTTTCCCAAACGTACCATGGTTTTGGTTGGAAGGGATCACCGTGTGTTGCAAGCAGCATTGAAAAAAGGGGGTGGCAGCTTCCTGTTTGTTTCCCTTCCCCCTAAACCCGGTGCTACTTCTGTAAAAAAAAAAAACAACAACAACTTGTGGGGGGGCTTTACACTGGTGCCTGTCCTCAAGCACCATCCAGGCTGCTAAGGGAAAGGGGGCATTTCTCAAGTTCCAACCTATGATCCCAAGAATGTCTTCACAAAAGCAGCAGCACAAGATCATATGCCTTGTGGCCTTACTCACCAAGGCTGAAGCAGCAAACCAACTCTTGCAATAGCCAGCGGTTGTGATTATGTTGTAGCTTGCAGTGAAGTGTATTGAGAGGGGTTTTTTTTATTTAAAAAATTAACCTTGTATCAGAAACAATGTATGCACGGTCAATGCTACCCTTGTGCTCTGCATTACTTGCAGCTGAAACCTTGTGCGTCAGTGCATTCTCCACACTGGGACAGAGACTTTCCCAGATTAGAAAGCGGAAAAAGATGACTCGGAAGGATATGTTCAATGAGTTAATGCATGCCTCAGAGTGACAAGATGGAGCTCAGCATGGAGGATTACATTGTCTGGAACCTGGACATGGATAGAGAGGACAGGAGAGCATGCGGGGAACAAGAGCATGCCACAAAGGAAGAGATGCTGCAGATTATCTTACACAAATACACAGACAGCAAAGAAAAGTAAAACAAAGGGAGAAAAGCTTCTGCCGGGGTGGGGGGTTGAGGCAGATTGCCTGGCAGCCAATTTTGAGCAGCCAGACACCAGGCAATAAGAAGAGCTCTTCTTATTGCCCTGGTGTCTGGCTGCTCAAAATTGGCTTCCAGGCAATCTGCCTCAACCCCCCACCCCGGCAGAAGCTTTTCTCCCTTTGTTTCACAGATATTATGGAGCACACAGCAGGCAGCAATAACAATTGGGATATTGCTTTAACTGAGGTCTAACCTAGTGAGCAAACAACGCCAGCAACCTTTTAAACATCCAAAGGGACATTCCACCACCATTCTGCACTTGCTCAGCCTATGGTTGAACCAGTCCTTACTGCTGTCCAGTGTGCCTGTATACAGCTTCATGAGCCATGGGAGCAAGGGACAGGCTGGATCTCCCAGGATCATGATTGGCATTTCAACATCACCAATGGTTATTTTACTGTCTGAAAAGGAAGTCCCTGCTAGCAGCTTTCTGAACAGACCTGTGTTCCTAAAGATGTGCATGTCATGCAGCTTTCCCAACCATCCCATGCTGATGTCGGTGAAACGGCCCTGTGATCCACCAGTGCTTGCAATGCCATTGAGAAGTATCCCTTTCAATTTATGTACTCTTTAGCAAGGTGGTCTAGTGCCAAGATAGGGATATGCACTCTGTCTTTCGCCCCACCGCAGTTAGGGAACCCATCGCGGCAAAACCATCCACTACGTCCTGCACGTTGCCCAGAGTCACTACCCTTCTTAGCAGAAGTCTGCTACTGACCCTGCAAACTTGGATCATAACAGATCCCACAGTAGATTTACCCACTTCAAATTAATGCCCCACTGACCAGTAGCAGTCTGGTGTTGCAAGGTTCCACAGAGCTATTGCCACTCGCTTCTCCACTGTCAGAGCAGCTCTCATTTTAGTATTGCTGCGCTTCAAGGCTGGAGAAAGCTCTTCACGCAGTTCCTGGAAAGTGGCCTTACAGATTCAAAAGTTCTGCAGCCGCTGCTCGTCATCCCATAGCTGCATAGAGATGCGGTCCCACCAGTCAGTGCTTATTTCTCAGGCCCAGAAATGGCGCTCAACCGTGTCAAGATGATGCGTGACTGTCGCCAGGAACTGCAAATTTCTCTGCTCTATGTCTTCCAGCAGGGCTGCTTGCGTGGCATCACATTGTTCCGCACAGCGGCTCCTGTATCGGCTGTGTAAATACTGTAGGATAAGGCGCAAAGGTGTTTGTAATGCTCACAACAATAGCGTACAGCTAAGTGGAGTCCATGCTTTTCGTGCTGTGGCGGCCTCATGGGTAACCCAGGCTTGTGAAAAAGGCTTGGTTTGTTTGCCGTTCATTTCAGGGAGGGAGGTAAGTGCATCATGGAAGGTTAACGCCATGTTCCCATAACCACCGACACCAATGTTTTTGGTCACATAAGGCATTGCAAGCCCAACCCAAAATTCCACTTGGCTATGTGCACTGTGGAATAGCTACACACAGTGCAGTGCTCTGTGCGTTGATGCAAGCCCTGCTAGTGAGGATGCACTCCACTGACATGTGAGCGCAGTGTGGAAACGCAAGATCGACTTGCTTAAATCAGAGGCTCGATGTCAGCTTACATAAAGTCAACTTAACTTTGTAGTGTAGGCATGGCCTGAGTAACCCGAGACAATTCACTGAATCCCTCTGTGCCAATCAAGATATGACTTCTTCCTTTTCCTCACCATTTGGCAGTCTTATCTAGACAGATATTAAGCTCTTTTAGGCAAGGACTGTCTATATATGTATGGTACCAAGTACAACAGGGCATTCATCTCAATACAAAGTGATAACTTACTAAAACTCGAGAGCCAAAGAAATTTTAAACAAGATCACAGTAACCATTATAATTGGACTTCCCGGATAACACCAGAGCACACAATTGTTAGAATTTCTCTAACTTGCAGTTTTATTTATAACTACTCAAGAAACATTACATTTGCTTTTTATGATAAAGCTCCTGAGAACGAAATGTTCCCTCAGAATACTTGCAAGAGCTTGTAAAGTACTGAATGTTCAAAAAAATCTAGCCTTCCGAGGCCAAAATTTTTCATTTGGAACAAAATAGGGGAAAATGTCCATGCCTGAGGTTGGGTCAGCTTTGTGCCTGTCCATCTCCCATCTGGACCACCAAGATACTTCCTAATTACTCTGACCTCCAGTGCTGGAAGATCTCTAGGTGGGTTCAGGCATGCAAAGGAAGAAAAAGCTTGCAAATGTCTTTTTAAACAAAACCAAACAATACGGTAGCCTGAGGAACAGGACAGGGATGGGCAGATTTTCTATAGTACTGACAAACATACCTTGGACTGTAACAAGCAGACCGTAGCAGAGACTTTTAAAAGAGTTCTTAATTTATACCACAGAGGAGAGACAAACCATGAAATCTAGTCAATTATTTAAAAACTTGCCTCCTCAACCCCCCTGCCAATTTCCATGCCATTGTCCTATTTAATGTCTATGTAGAAGGCTCACAAACAAAAGGGGGAAGGGAGGACACTTACCCTTGAGTATTCAGTGGGGGAAAAATACAGAGAAAGTGACATGAGCACCCATCTTCCACCCATGGCCCCATGCACACTCCACCTCTGCTCTGCCCCAGCCCTATTCCCACTTGTCTCATTCTTTCTCTCCTTCCCCCCGCCCCCGCGAGGCCCCCACCACCCATACTCAGTGTCTCTCCTCCACTCCCCCTCCCCAGCGAGGCCCCTGCTGTTCGCTCTCCACTTCTCTCCTCTCCTCCACTCCCTCTCCCACAGGGATGCAGCGAGTGCCTCGTGAGGGAGAGAGGGTGGAGGAGAGGAAGGATATGGCAGGTCGGGGGCCTCGCAGGGGAGGGATGGAGAAGAGGGACGCGGTGAGCAGCAGGGACCTCCAGAGCGGGAGGGTGGAGTGGAGAAGAGGAGGGACTCAGCCATGTAGCAGCGGGAGGTGTGTGCCTCGGGGAAGGGGTGGGGCCTATTCTACCCACCGCCTAGGGAAAGTGGCCATACACCGCTATTTTCTCTGATCTTTGTTATAGTAACTTTAGGTGTTAATTGTAACATGAATTAAAGTCATGGGGGCCATAAGTGTCACTTTTTAAAGGTATCCTTTTAATGAAGTATTCATAAACGTTTACTCAGCCAGCCCTGGTTAACATGACCACCACCGGCTAAAGCAGACTAGTCCTTACCTGTGCCGACACCGCGCTGCGCCCCGGAAGCGGCCAGTAGCCGGTCCGGCTCCTAGGCGTGGGGAAGAGGGGGGCAGCGGCAGCGTGCAGCTCCCGCCCTGAGTACCAGCTCCACACTTGGGGGGGGGAAAAGGAGGGAGGGCTGTGCCTGCGTGCAAGAGCTGCTGCCGCACCTTCGCCTATGAGCCAGACTGGCTGCTGGCCGGTTGCAGGGCAGTGTGGTCTGCAGTGTCAGGACAGACAGGAAGCCTACCTTAGCACCCCCGCTGCACCGCTGACCAGGAGCCGCCCAAGGAAAGCCTGTGCCCCAATCCCCTGCCCAGCCCTGAGCCCTGCCCCCAAACCCCCTTCCTGCACCCCAAAACCCTTATCCCCAGCCCCACCCCAGAGTCTGCACCTCCAGCCTAGAGCCCTGACCCCCTCCTGCACCCCTAGCCCCTGCCCCAGTCCAGAGCCCCCTCCTACCCCCAAACCCATTTCCAGTCCTAACCTGCAACCCTCACCCCCACACCCCAACCCTCAGCCCCTCCCACATCCCAAACCCCTCATCCCGAGCTCTGTAGGGTCATGGACATCAACAATTTTCTTCAACTGGGTCACCAGAAAAGAAGTTTGAAAACCACTGTTCTATACTTATTAGAATTCCAACCAGATTTTACTACTGCTATCTCAAAAGCTACTATACCTAAAAGTAGCTGGATTTTTATCTTTCAAATGGCCTACAGCATTAATATGCAACTCTGGAGGTCTGTGATATTGACTTATAAAATGATGCTATAATTTGAGGGAGGGGCAGAAGCAAGGTGAGGTGATTCTAATCACTTGTACAGTGCAAAGTACTTCCGTACTTTTATGACTAACTGCAATAAGTTACCTGATTTTACAGAATGATTACTGCCTGATTTGTTGTTACTGAAGGCACAAGAAAACTTAAGACACTGCTACTAAAATGTTCCACCGGTTCAAACTGTAGCAGTGGTGCATTCCAAGAGTGGAAATATGCAGAGGCCAACCAAAGAGTGAATTAACTTTCAAGAAGCACAACATTCTACTTCCAATACAAGACATATCTTGTAATGCTAACCACAGTGCTGACTACACCTTCATTGCCAAGTTTCAGTGACAGAAAAGTGGGAAGTCAGTTATCTGAAAACAGAATTTGCTTAAGACTAGTCACCTTCTATAAACGATACTTGACCCGAGCGTAGAGGGAAAGATACTTTTTCTTCCTGAAACCTGAATACAAGCTCGTCACAAGAGTGTGATTAGTATGGACAGAATCAGGTCTGGCAAAGACATGAACAAATGGTTCAACATCTACATGCTTAGCAAGTACTTAAGGGCACCTATACATATGAGTGGGTTCCCTCACTAATCATATGGTCTGTTAGAAAAGACTGCAGAATTAAATGGGGAGGTGACTCCTGACCCTTGGTACCCCCAGGAAGCATCACAGGTCTATCTAGCAGGGTCCCAGAGGGGTCTGCCGTTGGTCCAGTACTATTCAATATTTTCATTAACGACTCGGATAATGGAGTGAATACTATGCATATAAAATTGCAGAGGCCCCATAGCTGGAAGAGGTTGCAAGCATTTTGGAGAACAGGATTAGAATTCAAAATGACTTTGACAAATTGAAGAATTGGTCAGAATTGAACAAGATGAAATTCAATAAAGACAAATACAAAGTACTACACTTGAAGGAAAAAAATCAAATACAAAACTACAAATGGGGAATAACTGGGTAGGCAGTAGTACTGCTGAAAGGACTGGGGATTGTAGTGGATCATAAACTGAATGAGTCAATGTGATACAGTTGCAAAAAAGGCTAATATTCGGGGGAGTATTAACAGGAATGTAATATGTAAGACGGGGAGATAACCATCCCACTACTCAGCGCTGGTGAGGCCTCAGCTGGAGTACTGTGGCCAGTTCTTGGCTCCATGCGTTAAGGCAGATATGGTCGAACTGGAGGGAATCCAGAGGACAGCCATAAAAATGGTAAAAGATTTGGAAAATCTGACCTAGGTATGTTTAATCTTGAGAAAAGATGACTGAGGGGGAACCTGATAACAAGGGCTGTCATAAAAAGGACAGTGATCAATTGTTCTCTATGCCCACTGATGGGAGGACAAGAAGTAATGGGTTAAATCTGCAGCAAGGGAGATTTAGGTTAGATATTAGGAAAAGCTTTCTAACTCTAAGGGAGATTTTTAACAGGTTAGACAAAACACTTTTCAGAGACGATCTAGATATACTTTGCCCTACCTCAGCATGGGGTGGGGGCATTAAATGACCTCTTAAGGTCCCTTCCAGCCCTACATTCAATACTAAAGAGACAGAGCTAGGAGACAAAGTAAGCTACAATATAGGCGGGATACGTTTTAACAACAAGGACGTTTGTGTGTGTGACCTGCAAATGATTACGCCCCACTCCTTTCAATAATTCAACTTTAGCCCTGTGTGCATGCATGGCACAAGTTGCTAACAGAGGCATTCAAAATGTTAGCTTAAAATCTGAGATACAACATACGGAGTTTTACAATATGCAGAAGTTGAGCCAGTTCAGTTTATTTGCCACTGTTAAAGCCACACCCAAAACCACATCCAGGATAGAACAGCACCGTATGTAATCACTGAAACTTTCACCACTGTCTCAAAATGATCCAAAGAGATTTAGTTAAGAGAAACTATCCCCATCTGAAAGAATGGATTGGAGAGGGAATCCCAAGACAGCTTCTTTCATCTCCTCATAATCCTCCAATTGGACTGTGGTATGCTCTCTTCCCTGAAACGCTCTCTACCTCTAAATGTCCCACAAAATGAGCCAGAGGACTTCTCCTAGAAAGGAAGGTAGCCAAAGAGATTACATGACAGGGAGAGCCTCAAAATTCAACTAGAGTAGATAAATGTTCAAACTTTATGAAGATCCATCCTTTATGGATTCAGCTATACAAAGGGACAAACTATACAGCTATACAAAGGGACTAGCATTAACTATAGGTATAATGACAAACGTAAGAGATCACAACCTGGCTCCCTATTTGAAAGATCAGTTATTGCATAAGCTTTACATCCAATTCCCAATGAGTATGCATGTGACTGTGGGAGATATCTATCATTAATTGGGCAGGAGTTAAAGCCTGCCTGAGTAGCTTTATAAGACTATGAAAGTGTTGATGGGGCACAATTCTGGCCAAACAGCCTGGATCTAAAAAAACATTTGGAATGGCATTCTTTTTAAAGGCACTTTAGTTTTGCCTTTCTACTCCGGTAAACAATATTTTCCATTTTGTTCATTCACACCACATACGTAGAGGAAACTGCCTGCTAACAATCTCTCCTCTTGATCTACACAGACACAATGGTTTGCACTGTGCAAGTCAACAGGGGAATCCCACATTTGTGCAGTTTCCCTAGTCATTGAACAGAAAGGGTCTCACAAAAAACAACAATTATATCTATGCGTCTGCACTTTGTACTTTTCTGGTAGCAGCACGAAACTTGATTAGGACTGCAGGAACCTAGTCAGTAACGGTACATGCTGATGTTGTGATGGCAAGAGGCAGAGAGACTGACTGCAGGTAATTGAATAAGCAATCAGAAAGACCCTTTGCACACAGCTTGAAAAAGCAGTCTAGAGGAGAAGGAGAATGTTCTCATCTCCATCCACCACAAACCAGTAAAAATGAAACAGGAGTGCCTAGAAAGCCAGATCACATACCTGCAAGGAGGTATTTACTATTTCTCTTTTCTTCTCCCAAAATTAAAAAAAAAAAAAAAAAAGTTCAGAGTAATTTGCCTTTTTCTACAAGGTGAACATTAATGCCCAAATTTTGGCAGAACACTCAGCTATTTGCTAGTGCAATGTCAAAACACAAAATTTGGTCTGTAAAGAATGGGGCAGCCATACTTGCTGTTAGGAGTAGCTCCTTCCCATTAATTCGCAGTATACTTTTGGCTTAAATTAGCCTACTTTGCAAGTGATTTGGTTGTGCAGTAACTGCCCGGCTCCAACACAGAACTCATGTGCATGCTTCAAGAATGGCCCAGGAGATTAGCACTAATATTGCCAATCCTTTGATTTTATCTTAAGTCTTATATAATTTAGTGTGTTTCTCTAAGCCCCAGCTCTTTGAGCCAGGCAAATATGTCAGAAGCTCAGCTTGCATTTAAGTGTCTAGCCCTCATTGGGGGCGGACGGGACCGACCTGACTCATGGTTTTTGAGTGTTTGGAAGTGGAAATAATATAGCTGCTGGCCACATGTTTTCATCCCCCACCATATGCAAACTTGATAGACTTCCCACCCCTCCTTAGAAGATTCTGTGGAGGGGTAGAGAAGTCCAGCTAGCACAGGAATTAAAATGCTGGCTGCTTCTGTAGTAAACGGCACTTCAGGCCCAAATCCCAATGTACTCTTCTTTCATTCAGAGTAGGGAATAAAGGTTACAAGCAGCACCAACAGTACCAAGTATGAGAACAATCGTAATGACTGAAGACTCAAACTGGACATTTGTGCACGTGAGAATGTGTTAGTGTAAGCCTGCCAAAGCAGCATGAGTGGGAGTTCTGTGCTACATGCAGGTAAAACTGTTACTAGACTGTGGTAAACAGCTCTTTGTCACATGATGTACCATGCAGATTCCTACGATTAAACATCTGAAAATACTTTGTGTGCACAAAAGATGCCCCTTTACAGTTAGATTTTAAGATATATTTTTGCTTAAGAAGTTATTTATACAAAATCTATTGAGCAAGATAGATTTGGGGGAGGGTGCAAATAGTGTCACCTAGACAACAAAATTGCAGAGCTCCACTTCACGGTCCCATCACTCTCAGGCAATGCTTTTGAATAGCCATTGAATGCCAATGTACCGTTCAGGTAAAATATTTAAACTACAAACACTTCAAAAATTACTTGCACAGAAGTTTTCCTGACTGATCTGGATAGAACCAAGTTTTGGATCTACAGTGAAGGTGTATGCATAGTCAATACACAGCAAAAACTCACTGTATGTAGGTTTAAATTTAGTAACTAATTTTAGTACTAATATTAAAATAAGAGCCTGTAGGTCACTAGTTCAAATCCAGCCAAAGACAATAATGGCCGGAATTCAGTTTGGTGGTTTCAGTCTCATTTATAGTACGAAGGTGTCCATACACCAGAATTGTCACCTTTGCTGTCTCCTGGGCCTCCCTGCAAAGGCTGCCAAGATCACCCTCCCTCACCACCTTCCCCTGAAAACAGAAACAGACCCCACAAACCATGCTTGAGGTTCACTATTAGAGTAATGTAAAGAAAGCATGTGTGGCTTGTGAAAAAGCTGCACAACAGGCCAAAGAAGTTTGGTCTCAGTAACTGCCGATCCAGCATTTTTAAGCAGCACCAGAAATCACAAACAGCTGATTTCTATGCTAAAGAGTAAAGTCCTGCACGGATAAAAAAATTATATCCGCAGATGAGGGTATCCAGAGCAGCAGGGCTCTACCAGGAACCACAGCGGTGAAAGCAGCGGCCCGGCAGGCTGCCACCCCCAGGAGCCAGTGCCCTATGCAGGCGGTGCCTCCAGCATGCCTGTACCACCCCCCTAGCCCCTGGTCACACTAGTGCTGTGGGCAGTGTGGGGTCAGTACAGCCACACCACTGGCTTTTGCTCCTGCGGTTCCCGGTAGAGCGCTACAGCTCCGTGGATACCCATTTATATCCACACAGAGCTCTACAGAAGAGCCTGAAACAACCAACAAAGAGTCAGCATAATTTGAAACTTTTCTTGGATCATCATGCAATATAGCCAGCCTAATCCACTCTGTAGCACAATAGTGTTTGGAACAGCATTACTACATCTGAATATAAAAAGACCTGGAAAAGTGACCCCAGCACAGAAGTGACTGATGCCATTTGACTTGTGCTTTACGCACCTGATGGTGCAGGAAGAGTAAGCCCTGTAAGAAAAGCCTCTCTCAAACATACCCTGAGCTCTGTAAAATGCCAAGGTGTAGGAGCAAATTGCCTGGTGGCTCCTCAGTCTCAGGCCCCGATTCAGCAACACATGCAATTAACTTTGTGACTTACGCACATATTTAAGTGCTTTGCCAAACTGGGGCTTACAAGACCATGAGTCAATCAATGCCAGAGCCCAGGCACCATTAGGCCTAACTGTTACCTTTAGCTCTGGTATTAGTGAAATGAACCACCTCTCCTGTAGGCAGAGTGGCCAGAAATGTGTGTCAGCAAAAAGAGGCTCAATTTAAGTTACTAGCAGAAAGAGCAAGAGTAAAATGCGTCTTCCCCTCAAATGTAAGGAGAACAACAGTTCATAATGTCCATATGGGTGGGCAAACAAAGCAGGAATACAAATTTCATATCCAGGAAATGAAGAGGAAAAAGAAGGCTGCTCATTAATATTCTGTGCAGTGAAAATTTCCATTAGTCTCTCACAAATGAAAAATGCAAATAGCGATGCTGAAGAGCTTGAGCAGAACAAAAATTTTAGTGTCAAGTTAGAAGTTATCATCAGGAACAAAAAAGGTTTCTCTGCTCTTTATTCGCTCTGAGCTTCTGGAACCACTCACAATGGGACACGCAAAAGCTATTGCTAGCGTACCTGATTTAGTCTCAGGTTTCTTAGATGCCAGAAAAGCCCGTCATCAAAAGGGTTTAAAAACGGTGTCCTTTTCACATCAGAAGGATCACCAGCTGCAACCCATTGCATCACTGGTCTCTGGCACACATCCATAGGCCCTGCCTCGCACAGCAATATAAATAAACAAAAGCTCTTTTATTAGGGTTCGAAGAAAGTGCAAAGGAATAAGTTCAACCTGATGTATCTACCTGAATCTAAGTACTCAGAACAGTAAAAGGTTTTAATTACCAACTCACACTTGCTTTTTACAAAGACAATAAAAGGTAATAACTGGTATATTGTACACCTATTGTAGTGCATATAAAATGTAATATGGATGAGAGCTGTTCTATTAGCTAACTAGATGCCTTAGGCATACAGAAGAGGGAGCTTGGCAGGTGGTTAACTATTGTGATACCCAGATGTTCGGAGATACTGTATTTGAAGTCTGAGCTTTAAGATTATCACGCAGACTTCTGAAGAGTGACTTCACTAGCCAGTCTGAACTCAGAAGTGGTTTTATTAAAGAAGAAAACACAGTTTAAGAGTTTTTTCACACTAGAACTCCATGTTAACTTAAAATATCCTATTAATAGGATGTGTCACAGTACAATATGCCTCTTAAATTCTGTGCTATATAACCACTATAAAGGAAAATTTGTGATCAAGCCAAACACAGCAGGAAGATGTGCGATGATGTATACTTGGATAGTTAGTATGTGAATCTCTCTGGTCACTCAATAACAGACCTAAAAGTGGCAATTCTTCAACAACAAAAACTTCAAAAACAGATTCTAACGTGAAGCTGCAGAACTGGAATTAATTTGCAAACTGGATACCATCAGATTAGGCCTGAATAAAAACTGGGAGTGGTTGGGTCATTACAAAACCTAAACTTAATTTCCCCAATACTAATTTCTCCCTACTGTTACTCACACCTTCTTGTCAACTGTCTGTAATGGGCCACTCTCTTACCACTTCAAAAGAGATTTTTCCTCCCTTGGTATCCTGCTGTTAATTGATTTCTCGTTAGACTGACCTCACACTTGGTAAAGCAACCCCCATCCTTTCATGTATTTATACCTGCTCCTGGATTTTTCACTCCATGCATCTGATGAAGTGGGTTCTAGCCCACAAAAACTTATGCCCAAATAAATTTGTTAGACTCTAAGGTGCCACAAGGACTCCTCGTTGTTTTTGCTGATGCAGACTAACACGGCTACCACCCTGAAACCTGTAAAATCAGAAGTGTTACATTTCACTTTATTAATTTCTGAAACACAACTACTATGAAAGTCAGTAAGTTGCTATAAATACAGAGTAACACAAACATGGAACTGTTACTATGAAAGCTAAACAAAATAAATGCATCATGCTTGCATGGTGTCTGACAGACATACAAGTGGAACAGATTCTAAAACTAGGGGCACTCAAACTTAGAAAACCCTGCTGCCAGACATCAATAGCCTGAAGACATCAGGTCCCAAACATTTCAATATTAATGCGCATCAGCCTGTTCGACTGAGGAAGTAACCGGATTGTGAGCTACTTGCAGCGTAGTGTGGAGGTGAAGTCATGACTTGTGAGGTCTGCATTTAAAGAACAGCAGTAGTCCTTAGCCTCTGATTAGGCAAGTCCTGAGGGCATTACTCAGTCTATTCAAGCTGAAGCCTTCTCCCCTTTACCCCAATCCATAAGGTGGGAGCAAAGGGGACAGGTGTGATCTATATTCTCCAGTCTGTAGCTGCATCTTACCCATTTATCCATTCTCCCCCCTACTTTTTACTCTTTTCTAAGTACTTCAGAATTCGACACAAACTCCAATCTTATCTCCATACTGCCTTTCATGGTTCTCTCTTGCTTCCTCTGCCTCTTTATACACCCCTTATTTCTCCACACCTCCTTTCTTCCAGATCCCTTTGTCTTTAAAAGGGGCATGCTGCTGTCCTGCCTATTCAGTAAGCCTCTTGTTCTGTGTGTTGTACGCCCCTGCAGGAGAATAAGTACTCTGGATAGGAAGCTGCTCAAAGAACATGCAAAAAAGCAAGCACAGGGCCTTGAGGAGGAAAAAAAAAAGCCACCTCTACTTTCTGCTCTCCGCCTTTAGCCCCCAAGTCAAGGAGTATTAATCTAGCACTTTCATCCACCCCTTTCACTATTCACTGACCCCCCCCCCCCCCCAAGAAAAACAAAATACAATGCTTGGTTAACAGAGTTGAGGTTGAGTAGCACTGCCTCGTGCCCTTCCCCAGTGTGGATGAACTTAAACCTCAGAGCCAAGAAACAGAATTAAGGTAATGCGTGTATACGGCAGAACCTCAGAGTTACAAACACCAGAGTTACAAACCGACCAGTCAACCACACACCTCATTTGGAACTGGGAAGTACGCAATCAGGCAGCAGCAGCAGACAGCAACAAAAAAGCAAACAGCACAGTACAGTGTTAAATATAAACTACTACAAAAATAAAGGGAAAGTTTAAAAAAGATTTGACGCGGTAAGGAAACTGTTTCTATGCTTGTTCCATTTAAATTAAGATGGTTAAAAGCAGCGGTTTTCTTCTGCGTAGTAAAGTTTCAAAGCTGTATTAAGTCAATGTTCAGTTGCAAGCTTTTGAAAGAACCATAATGTTTTGTTCAGAGTTATGAACATTTCAGAGCTACAAACAACCCCTATTCCTGAGGTGTTCATAACTAAGATTCTCCAGTACATATACATCCCCTCAAATCTGTATTCACTACAGCCCCTTCACAGTTCAGAGGACTATCCAATCTGAACATGTGTTTTGGCCCCTGTGCATAATTCCAAGGGGTGGAGTTTAAGTTGGGGATATACAGTTACGTAAGTTTAGTCACCCTCTATGTTCTGGAAGGGCATGAGCACTAGCATAGGTGGGGGGGGAGCAGCCACTCCCCTGAGCACTCACTCGGCCCTTCCCAGCACGTCCAGGTCTTCGGCGGCACTCACTTCGGGCTCCGCTGCGTGCATCTTGCGGCGGCGGCTCCTGCCCCTGCCCCTCCCCCCCCCTCGCTTTGTGGCAGCCAGGTGATGCTCCTCCCTGTGCCCGCTGGGGGGCGCCTGCTACCTTGCGGCTCCAGCGCAGGTTTCCCACAGGCAGCTCCGGGTCTTCGGCAGCAATTTGGTGGTGGGTAATTCGGCACGGCGGGTTCTTCAGCAAGACTTGGCTTTTTCTTTTCTTTTTCTTTGCTGCTTCGCAGCGGGTAGCGCCTTTTTTCCCCCTGTGTTCGCTCCCCCCTGCTCTTAGAACCTGGCTACGCCACTGGGCAGGAGATAGAGCTAGGCAAACTTAGTTTTCATTAGAATTGACAATGCATCTCCCCTGCTTGAGAAAATAGTGGTAAAGAGACTGAGGGGCATACCGCTCTGAGCTCCAACCTCCTCCTGGAGCTTTTATGTCCTTGTTAAGCTTGGAAGGGCCCTGGGGAGTGGGAAAGGTGGGACGGCTACAAGGACATGCACCAGTTGGACATACAAAGGGAGAAGAAACAGTGGTGCTTGAGTCTCCTACCCCAAATCTAGGGTTAGTATATGGGGAAGGGGTTTCTGCCCACATTTCTGCAGTATAAGGCTCACAGATGTATGAAGCGGCCCATTCATTGCAATAAGATGTTCTCAGTTGGTTGAAAATGAATGACTTCCCTTCCACAGTAGCCCCACATCAACATACCAGCTTCAGATTCCAGATACAAAACTGCATTGGATACATCAGACTGTACCAGGGGGGACTTGGGCAGATGGCATTAGGGGCAGGACTTGTTCCCTTAAGTCCACACGAGTATGTTTTTCAGTTTGTGTCACTCAAAGGACTTCCTGAGGAAACAGCTTGTAGAGATGTGAACTGTGTTTTAAAAAAAAAAAAAAAAAAAAAAAGGTACTAAAGATTTTATAGTATAATCATTCAAAATATTTCTGAAGTGGTCCTTGGTAAAGCTGAATAGCTGAGCTCAGTGACAGTCCCACTAAGTTTTATGAGGGTCACAGCCTTAGTTTTGTCCTAGCTTTGCACCAAAAGTTTTAAGAATCTGAAAACATTAAAAAAGGACTATACTTTGTGGGGACTGCATCTTAGAAATCCTCTGACCAAATGACTACAAATTTACAAAACTTTCAAAAGGACCTGCTATTCAAAGCAGAAAGCCGGCAGAGAGTAGTAGCAGTGTGCCCAGCAGACAAAATTTAAACTCACTCCTTGGGGGGTGATCAGGTTCAATGGCTATATGTTGCACTGATCTACCTAGTGACTAACATCAAGCATGCCTCTATATACTCATGCATGTTCTGCAAGATTGTTGCTATGTTGCAAGCAAAAGTCACACTCCCTCTGGTGTGGCACTTCAGTGTCAGCAGCCTACAGAACCAGAAAAACCCCTTAATATTTTAAAACAGGGTTTGCCCAGTGCGTCAGTGGGTGCTGGACAAAAGCCAAGAGCAAACCCATTTGGGTGATCACTTTTCAGTGGTGATAGTATCCATGCAATAGTGAGAGCCACATTGCAAGAATTGGAAAGTTTACTGACAGGACCTTTAACCCTCTGTGACACACTGTACCTCGGGGGAACACCCTGCACCCCCATGTTCATCCTTATAATATGACTGTGTGGTATTCAATGCAAACTGTGTCATGTCGGGTGTCTTCGGAAGGCTCATGATGCACTAAGCAGTAATTTCACGTATATAGTTGAGGCTGAAAATGTGTCCTCTTGGCTTAAAACAAGCCCAGGCAAAACTCTCCAGGAGCAGAGGGGCAGGTCACACCTCATCAGGGCATGTTTGGGACAAACCCAGCCTCACAGGAACAAAGGACAATGGCCTAGGCAGCAACAAAGGATCTGTTGGACTCTCAAGTGAGTCGCCCCCCCTTCCCTTGGTCAGTTTGGGACTACGATGAGGTAATGCTCACCTGGCTCTGAAGGGGGGGGCAAAGCCAAGAGGGAAGAAAGAACAGGATAAAAAGGAGAGACATTTGCCATGCTCTTCCTCTCTCTTCCACCTTCATCTACAGACATCACCACCAAGCGACTGAAACGCTGATCAAAGGGGAGAACCTGGCTGAAGAGCAACCGGACAGCCTGTGGTGAGAAGCATCTAAGTTGGTAAGGGCACTGAAAGTGTAAAGATCAACTTAGAATACGTTTTTGCTTTTATTTCATTTGACCAAATCTGACTACTTGTGCTTTGACTTATAACCGCTTAAAATCCATCTTCTGTAGTTAATAAATGTGTTTGTTTATTCTATCTGAAGCAGTGAGTTTGGTTTGAAGCACGTCAGAGACTCCCCTTGGGATAACGAGCCTGGAACATATCAATTTCTTTGTTAAATTGACGAATTCATAAGCTTGCAGCATCCAGGGGGCATAACTGAACACTGCAAGGCAGAGGTTCCTAGGGTTGTGTCTGAGACCAGAGATATTGGGTAGTGTCATTCAGTTGTATAATCCAAGCAGCGGCTGGCCAAAAGTGCTCACTCACGTAGCTAGGAGCAGCTTACATGCTACAGCAGGGGTGGGCAAACTACAGTCCGGGGGCCGCATTCAGCCCTTCGGACATTTTAATCTGGCCCTCAAGCTCCTGCTGGGGAGCAGGAGCCAGGGCTTGCCTCGCTCCACGCGTACTGTGGCTCTGCGTGGCTCCTGGAAGCAGTGGCATATCCACCCCTCCAGCTCCTACATGTAGGGGCAGCCAGGGGGCGTTGCACACTGCCCCCGCCCCAGGCACCACCTCCACAGCTCCCACAGGCCAGAACTGCGATCAATGGGAGCTGCAGGGGCGGTGCCTGCAGACAGAGCAGCGCACAGAGCTGCTGGCCATGTCGCCACGTAGGAGCTGGGGGGGGAGGGGAGGACATGTTGCTGCTTGAGGTAAATGCTACCCGGAGCCTGCACCCCTGACCCCCTCCCGCGCCCCAACCCCCTACCCCAGCCCTGATTCCCCTCCCACCCTCCGAACCCCTCGGTCCCTGCCTGGAGCCCAATCCCGTACCCTAAACTCCTCATTTCTGGCCCCACCCCAGAGCCCTCACCTCCTGCCACCCCGCAACTCCCAATTTTGTGAGCATTCGTGGCCCGCCATACGATTTCCATACTCAGATGTGGCCCTTGGGCCAAAACGTTTGCCCACCCCTGTGCTAGAGGCTGCGCATGAACAGTCCCGGAGTGGGGGTTCTCACAGCACAGTAAAGCTGGCTCCCGGAGTCGAGGATTGGAGTGACCTAGCAGATCACTGGTCCAGATAACCCCAGGGGAACGTCACACCCTCCATCTCTGCACATATTCACACAAGAACCTTGTCCATAAATTTGCACCATTAACCCTACTACAGGCCATGAGAATCCACAACACGTTTCAAGACAAATCTGGGTATGCCTGTGAATTTTAAAGCATACTGAGGAGAAAAAAAAAAAAAATAGATCTTTAAAAAACGCTCATCTCATCTTTATGACGCAGCAAGAGTTGCCCCTGCTGGACCCTCAATTTCTACACCCACCCCGTCCGTTAGTCTCATGAACACCAATCAGCAAGTGGGAAAGGAAAAGGAAGGGGTCTGAGAACAAAGACACCCTTCGTTTTTTTCACCACTTGTGTTGCTGGCTGGGTGACAGCAGTGATCACATGCAGCTGGAACTGCTGCATCCCTCCTCAGGGAGATTTTGCTTCACTGCTGAATGGAAGGCCACCCTGAAGGTTGAGACCTACCAGGTTAGATGACTGCATCCATTTCTTAAATTCAGCCCAATCTCACAAGAACAGTGTTGCCATAAAAGTTGCAAGAATTAGCAAGTTTTGCAAGATTTGGTATTTTTCTTAAAGCCCCAGCTCCTAGTGTCCCACGAATATGTGAGCGTGAAGAACATGGGAGATATCTGTATAATATTCATAAAATTAATGTGTACCTCTGTCTATTTGATTACGATCATGCTGTCTGCCACAGGGCTGCAAAGAGTTAACTCAGTCCTAGGTGGGTTTTGCATATCTGCAGGAACCAGACTTAATGGCTGTAGATATTTAAGCACTTTCTTAAACTGACAGTACAGGTTCTGTTTCATCTGTACACGTAGCGGACAACCACCTCCTAGCTTAGGACAGAGCCTTCAGGCATGAAATCTTAAACAGAGTATTTAGAAAATGTTACAAAATCAGCCAAGAAAGGTCTGCAGAAAGGCAGATGGAAGTCAGATCTCCAGCTGTGGGAGCGTGCATGGCATAAGCTGAGCAACCCCCAACCCCAAAATATTTAAAGCATGCTTTGTTATTTTAACCCTTGTCACCAATTTTTATGTTCCTATAGATAAACAAATTCTTGGCTTTCAAGAAGCTGTTTGGCATCACTGGATTCTCCTACTGATCCTAGGGGAAATCACTGGCAATCATCAAATCCAGTTGGACCTGTTAAGCAGACATGGTTGGTGCAACGCTATCTGATTAAAATATGACGATGTAGATTATTTTTGCTACCACTGTTATATAATTGCAACAAATCTTGTACAAAGTGTGGCATGTAAGATGTCTATGGAAGAATTACGGTTTGCTGAATATGATTGTGCTATTTGTATACATGTATCATTTTTGTATTTGAAGTTATGAAAATTAACTATATCTATATTTCAAATATTTGCTCCTGTGGTAACACCCACAAGGCATTTAGCCTGCACATCTAAGGACTATTCAAGTTAAATGGTCCATCAAGGAACTCTTAACTCACAATGGACCATGGGAGATACCTATCTACACTTAATGGACTTTCCTGTGATGGCTACTATGACTAAGTGAAGCATGCATGAACATGTGACTTGCCCATGTGACCCCAAACACCAACTTGTCCCCTGTAATTTTTCACAGTAAGAACAATGGGATTCCCTTCACTTGGCAGAAGCTATAAAAGGCCCTGGAAACATCTCCATTTTACCTCTTTCCTGTTCAAACCTCTGGACTATGAACTTATACTAATGGGAACATTCTAAGCAAAGGATTGAAGACCTTCCAATGATTTGGAAGCAACCAGAGCCTTAACAAGCCAGCAGTTTATTCCATCACTGCTACAAGCCTGAACCAAGAACTTTGCAATTACAGTATGTATTTGATTCCTTTAGCCAATTTTAACTCTCACCTTTCTTTTTATAAATAAACCTTTAGATACTAAAGGATTGGCAATAGCATGATTATTGGGTAAGATCTGAGTTATATATTGACCTGGGTATGTGGCTGGTCCTTTGGAATCAGAAGAACCCTTTTGTTTGATGAAATTTATTTTAAATAACCACTCATTAAGTCTAGCATCTGGGTGTTGAATTCATGTCTGGAATACCTAAGGAGGCTGCATTTCTGACTTCTTGTTAGCCAGTGTGGTGAGACAGAAGTTCACTTTTGTTGCTGGTTTGGTATCTCTCAAGGAAGAATAACCACCAGTTGTGGGGTGTCTCTGCCCTTTTTCCCAGCAGCTTGTCCTGAATTTGGTATGGTCAGTTATGACCCATGGTGACAGTTGGTAAACAGGGGTACTGTAACCTAGAGATCCAGTTCAAAAGTGGTTTGAATCATGGGATTTCACTTAGAAGTGCAGGTGTTGGACCTGTACAAAGTGTTACTTGTAAAAGGGCTCCAATAGGGCAGGAGAGAGAAGAGAAGCAGGTCAAAGATACAGTCCATCCTGAACCATGACACAGAATCTTAGCTTTTTATTTCTCTTTCTTTCTAATACTCATAGTTGTGAAAAATAGGTTGTGACCCAAGTATACTCTAAAGGCTTAAAAACCAAGAAGGCAGGTAAAAGGCACTCAGTTTTTTCTTCTTAAATCTCAATTCTGTTCATCTACTGACTAAACCAAATATGAACACTTAAGACTTTTTAAACATACTGAATATATTTTAGATAACTGGACAGCTCATCTTCAACATGTTCTTCCACATGCTAGAAGCCTTTTCTGCATTGATTGTTTTTCTTACGACAAGTCCACTTCAGCCCTGTAAGACCGATTGTTCACTATTCAGGTTTACCTGTCCCCATTAAGTTCCCCCACTTCTATTTGCTGATAGTGAAGTTCACTTGTGCAGGGGATGTTTTCCTTATGGGCTGGTGCAAGGCTATGGAACCTATTCATACAGGTACTAAGAACTACTGCATAGAATCATAGTCCTGCCCTGAGTGCAGGGGACTGAATTAGCTGACCTCTCGAGGTCCCTTCCAGTCCTAAGTATTACCTAGTCCATCCTGGACAGGTGATTACATCCAAAGCAGACTGAGCAGAGATCTACAAAGTGCACTGTTTTTACCCGGCCTTGCCATATAACATAATGGCTTACATTTACAAACCAAAAATACTCCCCTCAGTTTTCTTGGGGGGGGGGGGGGGGGGAGGGGGGGGGGGGGAGATGGGGGGGGGGAACCCCACCTGAAAAATGCTCTTTACTGTGAGGCAAGTTTTGTCCTGTTCTCTGGAATTTGGTCTACCAATGTTCTCTTCACCCACTGGCAGTGCCCCCTCCCCTCCCGCCCCAGCTCACCTCCGCTCCGCCTCCTCCCCTGAGCGCGCCGCGTCTCCGCTTTTCCCCCTGGCTCCCAGCACTTGCACCACAAAACAGCTGTTTCGCACAGCAAGAGCTGGGAGGGAGAAGGGGGAACGCGGCAGGCTCAGAGAAGAGGTGGGGGGGCTCGAGCACCCACTGGCGCAGGGAAAAGTTGGTGCCTATGTGCCTCATTATTTTGATGTCAAGAATTTTATTAACTCCCTTAAACCAAATAACTGCATTTTCCATCATCGTCTCCTTACATCTAGCAAAAAAAAAAAAAAAAAAGTGCAAATATATTTAATTTTTTTACTATATTTGCACTATCTTCACCTTTGCCACAAAGTTTATTTTGTGAGACCACAGACCATCCCCTTGATTAGCATGAGTTCTGATCATCCTTCATCTCTCCATTTAATTCGGTTATCTTTTCAAGATAGGCTTCTTGTATGGCCACCAATACACCTACCCATTTTCTTTTCAGGATGGAGACTTTTGTACTGAAGTCTTATATACTTCTTCACTGCTTGACTATCATTTAGCTTCAATTTGCTCAAGAAAGCTGTGGAAGCTTCCATATTTTCTTCCAACGTACTTAAACAGAAATTACACATTCAAAACCCATCACACGATTGCCACAGATGACCTCTGAACAAAGAATAAGAAGCAGCTGAATGTCTATAATATTGAAATTTCCTGAATTGAACAAGTCCAAGTTCAAAATTCATGGAGCACAGCTTTGTCTTTGATTCTTGTCTAGACATCAAGATTTGTCACTTTGAATAAAATGTATATAGTCTACCATTCATTACAAAGAACAAAAACTAGTCACAGTTCACTGTGGGATGTACCTTGCCCATGTTTTAGGATTTCTCAACCATCATTTGAAATAGTGCAAGAAAAGAGGCTCTTTAAAAAAATAAATCTTACCCACATCATATAAGAAAGTACATCTTCCTAACTAGTACAAAACTTTCCACCAAGGAGAGTCAATTTTGTTTGACCAGGAGGCTCATGCTACCCATGCTTCCCTCCCATAACCTATGATGGACTTTAAGAAAAAAATCCCACATCACTGAATGCAAAGCCATTCATAAATCAAGATATTAGAGACCTAGAAAGAACAATTTCTGCATAATAAATTGGCAACTCTCTTTCGGAAGAGGTGTCAGTCAAACTTTTTTTTTACATCCTAGTGTTTATTATATTGCAGGTTACTAAAATAAGGGAAATATTTGTATGCATCACAGGTAGTTACAGTCTCTTATTCTGTGCTTCATATAGCAAAAATGAAGATTTATCACCGATGATAAATTACACCATTTGTATGGAAGCAACAGGGTCAGATATGAATTAATCTGTTGTGAAAACTACTCAGCTCAAAATTAGGGTTCACGTTTAAATTACAACTAAGAGTATCGCTAAAAAGAGAAGCCACTGTAGGATTTTTAATCAGGCTAGTTCATTTCAAGTCTAAACACTAACATAACCGAAATGATGGCAGCAAGGCAGAAAAAGAAAACAAGCACACCACCCAAAAAAGTAAGTTTTATCTTCAGCCAAGATTATCAGGAAGCAGAGACTCTCTCCAACTGCCACATACCTTGGATGCTTGGGGCGTTGATATCACATGAACAGTGCTGGGTTTGACTCCATTAGCCTTAGGTCGCTTATAGAGAGCAAACCTGCTTTTCCTACGTCCTCTGTCACCATTAGGGAGGGAGCCATTGTACCTAAGAACAAACAAGAAGTTCATGTTTATTCCATACCCTTTGGCATGCAGCAGGGAAGGGAAGCAGAGTTGGAAATGAAACTATCAGATCATGCGCCATAAAGATTACAAAGCAGGAGGCAGCACACCCTGGAGCAAGAAAGTTCACTTACTGGATAGAACCAATGAGTACAGCTTTCAATTTTCTAAAGAGTGTGAACAAGTTGGTGAATCTGAACTTAACACTTTCACTTCTCTTAACAGATTTTGTTACATGCTAAGAAAGGCTGACCTTTGAGTGCAGCAACTTTGGGCTTGTCTACACTGGCAATTTACAGCACTGCAACTTTCTCGCTCAGGGGTGTGAAAAAAACACCCTCCTGAGCACAGCAAGTTTCAGCGATGTAAAGTGCCAGTGTAGACAGTGGTAGCTACGCCCCTCATGGAGGTGATTTTCAAGAGCACTGGGAAAGCTCTCTCCCAGCGCTCTGCCACGACCACACAAGCCACATTAAAACGCTGCCATGGCAGTGCTTTACCGTTGCCAGTGTAGACTAGCCCTTTGAGAATGCTGGTTTTACAAGCTATGGAAACATTTCTGCACCTCTGTATTGGAACACCAGTCTAGCCTTATGACTCCCATAATTTCTGTACTTTGAATGCAATTCTAACTTTTCTGCACATTTTATTGGAAGAGTATTGGAAGTTTTTGCAACATTTGTTTTTCCCTTCCCTTCTCCAGAAACCACTGGGGGAAGGGGAAATGGTTTCCGGAAGTTCTTAAGTCTTAGAAGTACATCCCACTGAAAGAAGGGATTTATGCTCCTAAATCACTTAGGCACTTCAAAACCTACTAATGAGGTTTGATTCATTATTCTGGAAATTTAAAACCCTCACCTCCTCGTCAGTGAAATGAGACACTTGAATGAAATCATTAATGAGGCTTCCTCAGGAATACAAGCTCTTTGAGCTCTGGTCAAGTGAAAAATTCCCTACCTCCTTCCTTTCTCTCTACAGAGAGCAGCCCCAAAGTACTGGTTAATCCAGAGGAAGGTGATCCAACATCAGCGAGAATACAGCTTCCTCAAGGAATGGATTCTTTTGGGGTGCACAAGCCTCAAAATGCCTAGCTTTCCCAAATCCTTTGGTGAGGAAGATTCTTATTGCAGTCCTTGTGCACAATGCAATGTACGGTGAGCTCTCTGAACAGACTAGGTTCAGCTTTATAAATATGTCCCCCAGGTTTCTCTTTCCTCAGTGCAATTAACAAAGATGCCTCTCCATAAATCAGTTCCTGTCCATTAAAAGAGAAAAGGGTCCTGTAGAAAAATATACTATCATCATGTAATTAAACTATACCATAATGCATATGTACAAGGTAGCCAAATAAAAGGTTGTACGGGCAACTGTAATTCTGGCATTTCCTAACTTGAGTGTTCACTTTTGCAGTCTAAATGTTCTTTTAGCATTTATAGATATACGCACACATAAAATATCATCATCTACACAAGACAGCAATACCTGTGAAATATGCTGCCGGGTTTTAGCTTGCCTCAAGACAATACTCTTTCTACTCAAGGTTTCAAACAGGAAATAGCTACCTTTGTAGAAGTAATAACTCCTTAGAGATCACACAAAGATAATTAGCGTCATTTTACGTTCTCTTGCATTTTTTAATTAAAGTTTTGCTATGCAAACAACTGAATGTTTAGTACCAGATCCTAGTAGGGCTACTTGAAAATGGAGAAAGATATGGAACACTGCAGTTTCCATGTAAGAACAGTCTCAGTATTTTAAGTACACTACAGTCTGTATCCGCAAAAAGAAGAACAGGAGTACTTGTGGCACCTTAGNGGATTATTTATAAAATTATTGCTAGGGAGGAGTTGATAGTCTGTTTTCTAGCCATAGAGGGAGACCCTAAAACTTTGTACTTATTCCAGCTGTCGCCTTAACCTCCTCCCCAAGTAGGTCTAAAGATGAACTGATTGGTTCTGCCTTTGAAATGGGGAAAAACATCTCCAAGCAGAGGAAAATTATGAACTCTGAAATTAAAATGCAAGTGTCAGATGTATCTACAAACTAAATCAGAGTATTACAGGCTAGCTTCTTGATTTAAGATTTTTTAAAGGCTTTATATTCCTATCACATACAGTTTTGAAGACTCAGTATACTTCTTCAAAAAAAGAAGAACAGGAGTACTTGTGGCACCTTAGAGACTAACAAATTTATTAGAGCATAAGCTTTCGTGGACTACAGCCCACTTCTTCGGATGCATAAGTGGGCTGTAGTCCACGAAAGCTTATGCTCTAATAAATTTGTTAGTCTCTAAGGTGCCACAAGTACTCCTGTTCTTCCTCCTACCTCTGAATGATTGAGAGGTTTTAATGGAGATTTTTAGCTAGTATTTTCCGTCCATGAAGCTGCAGACACACCTCTTTTGCTCTTGTAATTCACTTGGATTCTCCTGATCACAGATGGCATGTTTTCACGAAGATCCAAATCATGTCTTTTTAAATACAGAAAAATTAAATTAGTGGCAAGATATAAGGTACATCTATAAAGATGTTGTCTTATGACAGTGAACTATTTTTTATAATGATTCCCTTCCCAAAATGCAACAGCAGCTTACAAAGTATGTGTGGTAGAGTCTTATAAATATACTGAGGTGTACAAGAAGTAGAAAAATCTACTATTTAAGCTTTGACATTTATAGTGAAGCCAAAGGGCTAGAAAAATGTTTCCATTTAGCGCCTAAAGGCAGAGAATTGCACTAGGAACAGGGACAAATATTTATGTTATGCTTCAAATTTTAGTGCAGCTGCTTTTATTTTGCCTCCAGGACTGGCAATCTAGAATATCAAATACAGTTACTAAGTGTGCGTGAATGTTATATCAATGCTTAATGTCAGGGAATCTCCCTCACTCCTCAGCACAAGTAACAGTTTACATATAATGTGTATATCATTTCTCTAGGCACATTAACACTTAAATGTGAAAGATACAAACATATTATTAAACTCCATGAAAAGCCAACCTACAAAGTCTAAATCCTCTCAACTTCACCAAAAGCCTGTAGCAGATGTGATTTGCAGCAAACCTAGTCTTTGGAACTTGGAAGAAGCAAATTCCAGAGTTAAAGGACCTTTAATTAGAACACCTGCTCATGTGCAGGTTTTCTGGGGACCCAGCTGAAGAAAATTGTTGATGCCCGTAACCCAACGGAGCTGGCGATGAGGGGTTTGGGGTGTGGGGGGTGAGGGCTGCAGGGTGTGGGAAGGGGCTCTGGGCTAGGGCAGGGGTGCAGGCTCTAGGGTGGAGCTGGGACTGAAGGGTTTGGGGTGCAGGAGGGGGCTTCAGACTGGCGCAGGGGGTTACCTCCAGCAGCTCCTGGTCAGCGACGTAGCCAGGGTGCAGAGACAGGCTTCCCACCTGTCTTGGCACTGCGCTGCGCCTGAAGTGGCCATCAGGAGGTACGGCTCCTAGGCGGAGGTGCACAAGTGGCTCCACACAAGCGGCTCTGCATGGCTCTCACCCGAGCTCCCATTGGCCGGTTCCTGTCCAATGGGAGTGTGAAGCTGGTGCTCGGGACAGGGGCAGCGCACGGAGCACCGTGGCCCCCCTGCCCAGAAGCCAGACCCACTGCTGGCTGCTTCCGGGGTGCAGTGCGGTGTCAGAACAGGTAGGCACTAGCCTGCCTTAGCTGGGCAGCACCGCCGACGGGACTTTTAATGTGCCTTACATGCCGCAACCCAGTACTGGGTCGCGACGCAAATTTTGAAAAACGCTGTCCTAGATGTCCTAAAGTGTCAGGGTAAAGCATGCAGAAAAGATGGCTTCGGGGGTGCATCTACACTAGTTTTCTGCTTAAAAGTTTCTTGGTGGTAATAATGGTGGGAAAGCTAATTAAGACCTGCCACTGGCTTTTTAAACAGCACCATCTAACCCTATGGGATAAGAACTTTGCTGGCAGCCTGTCTGTCAACACTCACCATTGTAAACACAAGTGGCAACAAGCTTCAGAAGGAGAAAATGTAGACAAGGCCACAGATGTACAGGACCAAATCCATAAAGGCTTTAGAGACCTTGAATTGTACCTAGAAACCAACTGAAAGTCTTTGGAGCTCCTAGCTCTGACCGTGTGCACTTGGGCGTACCACTTGTATCTCCTTTCCACTCTATGAAATAGGTAATATACTGCTGTAGTTACCCCTCACAAGGGCATTGTGATAGTAAATACTTGTATAATATTTTGAAAATGCAGAGTGCCATGGCAGCGTTACACAGTCATGTAATAGTAGTAATGCTATGCAATTTAGGGCCTCAAAAGGCATTTTAAAAAGATAGGCCAGCAGGCAATTAGTTTCCCAGATAGGTTTTCCATTGAGAAACAGCGGCAGTTTTGCTTTCCGTCATTTGCATCAATCTAGTGACACAAACTTCACCGTGTACAGAGACATTTCTTAGTACAAGTCTCTCTCTGTCACGCCACAAACTTAAATCAAAATGCCTTTCCCAGTTTAATTTGGAAAGGACTATAGATAGATTATAGACCAAGAAGTTACAGTAGCTCACAACAACTAGCATGACAGATGTATGGTTTCTCCCCACCGCAATGAATAATCTGAAATCTCTATGGTGAGGAAGTACTTGACATAGCTTTCAAAGTAAAGTCAGAGGCAAAAGACAGCGGTGACCCTCTTCAACATGACAACTTATTCCATTTCAACTTCATATATTACTGTGCAATACAGTCTGGGCACAATAGTTAGCATTTAGAGTTGGAGACTTGCTTGAGATCTGTTAAGCAGCATGACTGTTAACTTCATTGCTTTGTACAGGTGTGGTTGAAAGAGGCCCTTCGAGTTCTGGTTGATTGGGAGGCCCTCTTATTAGAGCACCTCTATTTGCTTTTTTGTGAATGGACTAATAAGGTACTTCTGTGGGAGTCTTTTATTTGGTGGTTATATTAATAAATACTGGAACTTCTAGTTTACATTTTAAAATACCGACAAGGGAATATTTTACATTATACAAGAATGAGGATTTTCCCCCCCCCATTTTGGATTACATTGAATGATATTTACCTTTGTAGAAAGGGAAGCCAAGGCTTACTTTTTCAGAAAATTTAACCTCACATTAAAAAAGGCAGTGCTGAAACACTTATTACTCCCTCTGAAATAGATATTACTGCATCATAAATTTATTGACTATGTCTTATTTCATTGATATTTTGAGGTAAGTAGCAGACAGAATAATATTTTGGGTTTTTTTCAAGTGTACAAAAACAAATTAGTCTAATTTGAGAGCATTGTCAAGTAGTGGAAGAAGGATAATTCAGTACTTCTGTATTCTATTAGCAGGATGGCATCCAAATGAATGGACAGTGTCAGTAAGGATACTACCCTAAATCCCCAGGAAAGCCCACTTGAACTGAGGATAGATTTGAATCCTGCCTTGTCTTCAGCCATTTGTACCAGTGAAAGCTACTAAAAATGCCAGTTTCAGAAGTCGCCTGCGTCACCAGCAGAAGTATTGCTATAGAACAATTTGGAAATAATCTTAAAAGAAAACAAACAACAAAAAGCTCACTAATCCTGCCCCTGTAGTGAGTCAGTCAGTCAATCCATTCTAGAACGCTATTTGAATGCTCCTCCAACTAAGAGCTCCGCTTGGTGGAATACCATTCAATGCTTTATGGCAACTGCAGAGGGCTGCACAAAAGCCACTAGCATAGATAGTTTTTAGGGATGGGGGAGGAGAGGTTTCTGTTTGTTTTAAAAATGCTACTTCTATTAGCACCTCAAACAGCTGCCTTGCAAGCCTGAACAGAGCACACAGCTCTCCTTTTCATCCTAAAGGGAAAGTTTATCCCATGATATTGCACATGCTTTTTGCAATCTACAACACTGGTCACTAATGAAAGAATCCATTTACGAGATATTACAGCAGAGAACAGATTTTAAATGTTTATTAAAGCTAAAGTGTAAAAAATGATATAATACATAGGTTGAGAAAAAAGAGTGTCTGTACATGTGGGTATAGTGCTTAGATTATCCACAAATACAAAAAGGTTGTTTTTACAGTCATAAGATACATATTGTGCATAATCAGCAATAACCCAAATTTAAGTGAATAGATTTAACAATACAGTTTAGATATTAGAATCCGTACTATAGTTAGAAGCAAAAGTACAGCTTAAGTCTATTTTTAAAAGGAAATTTTACACCTTAAAATTGTAAAATTCCCAGGATGTACAGAGTAGCCCCTGAACTTAGAGTAAAATCGCATAAGGATTTTTAAGACCCAGAATCTTTCACAGCAACTTGAAGATTACTTGAGAATAAGGAATGAAATCTTTGCTCCACTTTTCAAGTAGTTATTCTGATGATGCCAGCTTCACTTGCCTGTATTTTCTGATCGTTCAGAAGATCAAGCTGTACTTTGAACTGTCAAGAGCAACCAACTGTAATATGGGTAAGAAGGAAAGAGTCCAGTACATATATGCACTGTAGCATCCTTCTTCCTACAGGAGAGACAGGCCTGTGTTACCTTGACTGAATTCTTTGGGGCAAGGTCAATCTTTGTTCTGTGTTTGTACTGCACAGAGTCTTAGTCACTGTGCTGGTCCGCGAGTAAGACTCTGGGGTGTTACAGTAATACAAGTAATACTTTAGCAAACACAAAAAGGTAATTAATTCACTGATATCCCTCTTCTACCCAATAAATCACTACCAACCAAAAAGAAACAAATCTAAAAACCCTACCTTAAAGAAGGCCAGAAACCCCATGAATCCACTGGGGACTTTGCTACTGCCAAGAAGGGGAAGGTGCTCTAGATACTATGGTGATGAGCAGCTGTATAAAATGAAGATTAGACACAGGCAGTTCATTTCATGGCAGATAACCAGCAGAACATGAGTTTCCAGAGCAAAGCTGTGGCCAAAAGGGCTAATGCAATCCTTGGATGCATAAACAGGGGAATCTCAAGTAGGAGCAGAGAGGCTATTTTTCTTCTATCTGCCACTGGTGCAACCACTGCAAGCATACTGTGTCCAGTTCTGGTGTTCACAATCAAGAAAGATGTTGATAAATTGGACACGGTTCAGAGAAGAGCCAGGAGAATGATAAAATTATTAGAAAACGTAGATTACAGGGATAGACAAGGAGTTCAATCTATTTAGCTTAACAAAAAGAAGGTTAAGGGGTGACTTGATTGAAGTCTATGCATACCTACCTGGGGAATAAATACTTGATAATGAGCTCTTCAGTCTACCAGAGAAGGGTATTATATGATCCAGTGATGAGACAAATTCAGACAGGAAATAGGCATATTTAGCCACTGGAACAAATTACCAAGGATTGTGGTAGATTCTCCATCACTGGCAATTTTTAAATCAAGATTGGATGTTCTTTCAAAAAAAAGATATGCTCTAGATAAAAAGGAATTATTTTGGGGAAGTTCCCTGGCCTACGTTATATAGGAGGTCAGACTAGATGATCACAATGGTACCTTCTGGCCTTGGAATCTATGAAACCTCCGGGTCTATCTAAATCCTTGATTGGCCTAAGAAGTCATGGAAGGTACTGCTGACTACCACTATACTCCCTAGGTAACATTTTTCAGTCACACCTTTGCTGCTATTCTTCTAGTAGCTTCACTGCAGTTTCAACAACAGTTACACCTTTTAGCTCAATATAGTGTTGTTGTAGCTGTGTAGGCTCAAGGATATTAGAGAGACAAGGTGGGTGAGGTGGTATCTTTTATTGGACCAAAAGCTTGTCTATCTCACCAACAAAAGTTGGTCCAATAAAAAGATTATTTCACCCACCTTGTGTCTCAGTTGACTATAGGCTACTAAAGAGAGAGCGCGTAGGATATGAATTCAAGGTACTTAATGCCTGTAGACACAGAATTTCAGAGATACAGTGTTGTTTACTCGTTTATAAGTCACATCTTCCCCTTGAGAATTTATTCAGTTTCCTCCCACGATTCCTCTTTCCCTTTGTTTTTAGGCAAATGAGGTTTTTTACTACACTCATTGTCATGGTACCTGAGTGCTTTGCAAACATAAGTCCTGATTAAAAGGCCATTGAAATCAATGGGAGTCTTTCCATTGACACCAATGGGCTTTCAACAGGCCTCACAGTAAAGAGCATTTTTCAAGTGTGGTTCTTCCCCCCCCCCCCCCAAGAAAACTGAGGGGAGTATTTTTGGTTTGTAAATGTAAGCCATTATGTTATATGGCAAGGCCAGGTAAAAACAGTGCACTTTGTAGATCTCTGCTCAGTCTGCTTCGGAAGCAACCACCTGTCCAGGATGGACTAGATAATACTTAGGACTGGAAGGGACCTCGAGAGGTCAGCTAATACAGTCCCCTGCACTGAGGGCAGGACTATGATTCTATGCAGTAGTTCTTAGTACCTGCATGAGTAGGTTCCATAGCCTTGCACCAGCCCATAAGGAAGACATCCCCTGCACAAGTGAACTTCACTATCAGCAAACAGAACTATCAGCACTAAGGTAGCAGAAGTGTCGAGGGCAGTGATCTTAAGTATCCTGTGTAAGACCAAGACCTTAAACTTGGCAGGATTGTAATAGAAGCCAACAGAGCAAGTGAAATATGTTTGTGATCCACCGTTATCCATGTTGCAGAGAAGGGACACTGCTGTATTCTTCATAATCCAATCAGGATATGGAGTCATGCATTGAGACCAGGTCATCCGTAAGGGTGGAAATAGGTGTACAATAATGAAGCACATCTTTGTACAGATGCTGCTTTATGACAGTTCAGCATCAGGAGGAGTCCAGAATTCTCAACTGAAGGCTAACTTGTTTTGTGGGTACACCCTTGACTGGTGGAGACTCCACCATAGCTGCCTATTCAATGTTCTCCTCAATCTGTAAGCATGACCTCCATCTCACTAAGGTGTAATTTCAACCAGCTCTTCCTCATTCTGGGCCCCGGGAGGAATCAGGAAGGCATAAGGGGGAGCATAACGGAAGATAGGAACAGGCACAGGTCAGGACTAGAGGGACTAGAGACTAGATTACTAGATCGCACTGTTGCCAGGCGACGGCAGGTGTATGTAATTGGAGACTCTTTACTGAGGAGATTGGACAGGCCTGTGACCAGGGCGGACCCGGAGAACAGAAGGGTGTGCTGTCTACCGGGTGCAAAGATACGCGATGTGGACCTGCGGTTGAAAAGGATCCTAAAAGGAGCAGGTAAGAACCCCTTGATAATCCTTCATGTAGGAACGAATGACACGGCTAGGTTCTCGTTAGAGAGAATCAAGGGAGATTATGCTAGGCTGGGGAAGACGCTCAAGGAGATAGAGGCTCAGATTATCTTTAGTGGGATTCTGCCCGTTCCAAGGGAAGGGCAGCAAAGGGCTGATAGGATTGTGAGAATAAATAGTTGGCTAAGAGAGTGGTGCTATAAGGAGGGCTTTGGGATGTATGGCCACTGGGAGGCTTTCGGGGACAGACACCTGTTCTCGCGGGATGGGCTTCACCTGAGTAGGGAAGGAAATAGACTTCTGGGAGGGAGGCTGGCTCATCTTATCAAAAGAGCTTTAAACTAGGAAGTTTGGGGAGAAGGTTGGGAGATGCACAGTTAATCTCTACGCCAGATTCCAGTATGGAAAAGGTGAGTAAAATGAGAGGAGACATAGCCGGGGAGATGAGATTGGACATAGGAAGGACAGGGGGGACGGACGCAAGGAGGCCCGCAACTTATAGTGCTACGAATGGGAGACAGGCTAAACGACATACATTAGGGTGTTTATACACCAATGCCAGAAGCCTAGGTAATAAAATGGAGGAATTGGAGCTCTTGGTCCAAGAGCTGAAACCAGATATCGTAGGAATAACAGAAACGTGGTGGAATGGCAGTCACGACTGGAACACAGGTATGGAGGGGTATGCGCTGTTTAGGAAAGACCGGAACAAAGGTAAAGGTGGGGGGGTGGCATTGTATGTCAATAGTGAAATAAGCTGTAAAGAAATAATAGTTGATGGATTAGATAACACAGAGTCCGTCTGGGCAATACTCACACTGGGTAATAGGACTACTAGAGCCTCTCCGGGGATAGTGCTCGGAGTGTGCTATAGACCGCCGGGATCGACCCAGGATATGGATAAGGAACTATTTAATGTGTTTAGAGAAGTAATTACTAATAGAAACTGTGTAATTATGGGGGACTTTAACTTCCCAGATATAGATTGGGGCACAAACGCTAGTAGTAATAATAGGGCTCAGATGTTCCTAGATGTGCTTGCTGATCAATTCCTTCATCAAGTGGTAGCTGAACCGACGAGGGGGGAGGCCATTTTAGATTTGATTCTGGTAAGTAGTGAGGACCTCGTTGAGGAAGTGGTAGTGGGGGACAATTTGGGCTCCAGTGATCATGAGCTAATTCGGTTTAAAATACATGGGAGGAGTAACAGAATTAAGTCAAAGACTAGGGTTTATAATTTTAAAAAGGCCAATTTTAACAAATTAAGGGGACTGGTAAGGGAAGTGGATTGGGCAAACGTATTAATGGATCTAAAGGCAGAAGAAGCCTGGGATTACTTCAAGTTAAAGATGCATGAGCTGTCGGAGGCCTGCATTCCAAAAAAGGGAAAAAGATTACAAAGCAGGAGATTTAGACCGAGCTGGATGAGCGACCGACTCAAAGGGGCGATTAGGAAAAAACAGAAAGCGTACAAAGAGTGGAAGAGGGGAGGGATTAGTAAAGAAACTTACCTTAGCGAAGTCAGAGAATGTAGAGATAGAGTGAGAAAGGCCAAAGGCCGTGTAGAGTTGGACCTAGCGAGGGGAATTAAAAGCAATAGTAAGAGGTTTTACAGCCATATAAATAGGAAGAAAGCAAAGAAAGAAGAAGTGGGACCGCTGAAGACTATTGCCGGAGAGGAGATTAAAGACAATCTAGGCATGGCGCAATATCTCAATGAATATTTTGCATCGGTGTTTAATGAGGCCAATGAAGGTATTAGGGATACTAGCACCACTACAGAGGGGCATTCAGGATGGGGGATTACCGTATCCGAGGTAGAAACAAAACTTGAATGCCTTAATGGGGCTAAGTCGGGAGGACCGGACGATCTTCATCCGAGAATATTGAAGGAATTGGCGCGGGAAATAGCAGGCCCATTAGCGATAATATTTAATGAATCTGTAAACTCGGGAGTGGTCCCGTTAGACTGGAGAATAGCTAATGTGGTTCCTATTTTCAAGAAAGGGAAAAAAAGTGATCCGGGTAACTACAGGCCTGTTAGCTTAACATCTGTAGTGTGCAAGGTATTAGAGAAAATTCTGAAAGAGAAACTAGTTGAGGACCTGGAGGTTAGTGGCAATTGCGATAAATTACAACATGGTTTTACGAAGGGCAGATCGTGCCAAACGAATCTGATCTCCTTCTTTGAGAAAGTAACGGATTTATTAGATAAGGGAAATGCGGTGGACCTAATATACCTGGATTTCAGTAAAGCGTTTGATACTGTACCCCATGAGGAATTATTGGTTAAACTGAAAAACATGGGGATCGATATGAAAATCCAGAGGTGGATAAGGAATTGGTTAATGGGGAGAATGCAGCGGGTCGTATTAAAGGGTGAACTGTCAGGTTGGAGGGAGGTTACTAGTGGAGTGCCTCAAGGTTCGGTTTTGGGACCCATTTTATTTAATCTATTTATAACTGACCTCGGAACCGATTGCAGGAGTGGGCTGATAAAGTTTGCGGATGATACGAAGGTGGGAGGCGTTGTAAATTCGGAGGAGGATAGGGATATCCTGCAGGGAGACTTGAACGAGCTTGTGAATTGGAGTATCAGGAATAGGATGAAATTTAATAGTAAAAAGTGTAAGGTGATGCATTTGGGGATGACTAATAAAAATTTTAGTTACAAGATGGGGACGCATTGGTTAGAAGTAACGGAAGAGGAGAAGGACCTAGGGGTCCTAGTAGACCGCAGGATGACTATGAGTCGACAATGCGACGTGGCGGTGAAAAAAGCCAATGCTGTCTTGGGATGCATTAGGCGAGGTATATCTAGTAGGGATAAGGAGGTCCTGCTTCCGTTGTACAAGGCGCTGGTGAGACCTCATTTGGAGTACTGTGTGCAGTTCTGGTCTCCCATGTTTAAAAAAGATGAACTCAAACTGGAACGGGTGCAGAGAAGGGCCACTAGGATGATCAGAGGAATGGAAAACCTGTCGTATGAAAAGAGACTAGAGGAGCTTGGGTTGTTTAGTCTGACAAAGCGAAGGCTGAGGGGGGATATGATTGCTATCTTTAAATATATTAGAGGGATTAATACGAGGGAGGGAGAAGAATTATTCCAACTTAGTACTAATGTGGATACGAGAACGAATGGATATAAACTGGCCGTGGGGAGGTTCAGGCTTGAAATTAGACGAAGGTTTCTGACCGTCAGAGGGGTGAAATATTGGAACGGCCTTCCGAGGGAAACGGTGGGGGCGACGGACCTGTCTGGTTTTAAGATTAAGTTAGATAAATTTATGGAGGGAATGGTTTAATGGTAAAACATAGTAGTCAAGGAAAACCAAGAAATGGTAGGTAAATTGTATAATGGCTGACAGGGGTCAGGCTGGAGACTCTTGCCTATATGCTCTGGGTCTTACTGATCGCCATATTTGGGGTCGGGAAGGAATTTTCCTCCAGGGCAGATTGGCTGAGCCTCTGGTGGTTTTTCGCCTTCCTCCGCAGCATAGGGCAGGGATCTCTAGCAGGAGGGTTTCTGCCGATTGAAGTCACCTAAAACAGGATTGGGGACTTCAACAGCAGAGTCCAGGGAAGGGGTAGGGACGGTTTTATGGCCTGCAGCATGCAGGGGGTCAGACCAGATGATCATAATGGTCCCTTCTGACCTTAAAGTCTATGAGTCTATGAGTCTATGTGAGATTTTTTCCCCAGACACTGCGGTAAATAGGTATTTGTGCAATTGGTTGTCCATGTTTCACTGTTTCTGATGTCAAAGTCACTTCAACTCCAGTTACTCGTAAAGCTCTCCTACAAAGTCAATTATAGTGTGTATAGCACACACTGTGCCTACATTTTTAAAAGCAGTTGATGATAAATATAGATTCATAAATCCAAAGCAAATTAAAAACTTCACAAGACAGAAAAGACTCAATGTATGTAGCGTAAAAACAAGCAGAGGACTTAAAGGCCGGGAAGAGTTTTGCTCTCTCTCAAACACATACAAAAGCAAAAATATGTGTAATCTCTTTTCCCATTGTGGCTCATCTTTAATGCTAATGGCTATGTACATAATAGTGGAAGTAGACACTGGCTAATAGAGAAATTGCTCAAATGGCGAGGATGTCGGGGGTGTATACATGTAGATATATATATTTACGTACATGTAGAGATATACATGTACGTGCGTCGTACATAGCCTTGGGTTCTAGGCAAGGTTATATGAGACCATGCAGGTCAACACCCCTTCAATGACCCTCTTACTGCTGAGAAGTGCTGTCCGCAGCACAGGGAACTGAGGGCGGGTATTGGAATGCAAATAGGAACCACACATCTCGAAGAACCTCCAGTTACAGGTAAGTAACCTCCTCCTCCTCCTCTTCTTCGAGTGGTGGTCCCTATATGTATTCCAAACGTGGGCAAGTAGGAAGTAGTTATCAGCACGGAAGTGGGAGTGAGGATGCAAGAGATGGCACAACTCATGGCAGCATCTTCTGACACCCCCTGGGTGATGGCATAATGGGTGGCGAAAGAATGTACGGAACACCCTGTCACTGGTTGGCAGATTTTTTACCAGAAGATGTACACCAGGGAAGCAGATGCTGCTGCCTGTGCCTGCGTCTAGTACACCATAATCCTGCCAGGGGGCAGGGGCATTAGACAACACATAGCATGTTCAGATGCATCCAGATGCTGTGCGGTCTGAAGACTGACAGGAGCCACAGCTGGAGGCAGCACATGTGTACGTGGGCACGCAACATCACGTAGGTGCAGGCTGCCATGTGCCCAAGGAGGCACAGGCAATGACACAGTGGCGCATTGGCTGCATGGGATGTCCATCACTAGAGTTGTCAATGTTCCGAAGCAGTCCATCAGGAGGAAGGCATTTGCCACCACAGAACGGAGGCACGCTCCTATGAAGTTGATCTGCGTCTGTACGAGCACCAATTTCTCCTCGTTGACACAGACGCTGAAAATTGCGAGGAGAGCGTGGAGAGCATGAATGGCGAACATAAGGTAAGTGTGTGAGGGAGCGACCATAAGCCAGTCATCCAGGTAAGGGTACACAGAGTAACCTTGACACCGCAATTATGCCGCCACAACCGCAAAGACTTTCGTGAAGACCCTTGGGGCTCTTGTGATGCCGAAGGGGAAAACTCTGAATTAGCGGTGGCTGCTGCCCACACAAAAGCAGAGAAATTTGCAGTGGGCTGGGTGAATGTAAATGTGAAAGTATGAATATCTTTCATGTCAAGAGCTGCGAACCAGGTTCCCTAGAGGAGGGAGGGAATAATAGATGCACGCATCACCATACGGAATTCGGATTTTCTGATGAAAGTGTTGAGGCAGCGGAGACAGAGTATAGAGCGGTGCCCCCCGCCACCCTTTTTGGGGATGAGAAAGTATGGAATAAAACCCTGTCCATGAAATGGCAGGGCACTAGTTCTATGGCACTCTTCGCGGGAAGTGCATCCGCCTCTAGTCATAGGAGGATATGATTGGAGAGATCCCCAGAGGGTGCCCAAAGGGGCCCCCAGTATGGGGGGGAAAATGAGAAAAATCTATACAGTAACCATGGCATACGATATTCAATACCCAATGATCCATGGTAATCTTGTGAGCAAACAGGGCAAGATGGCCCCAAAGGTCACTGGGAGCAGGCTCGCAGTTCTTGACTTGCATGTCAAAACTGGGTCTTGGGTTGTTGATGGATCAATGTGGAGGCGGTTGCCGTGGTGGAGGCTGCGAGTCAGGGGCTCTGGGAACGGTAACATTTTCTCTAGAGTTCTGGGCAGCGTTGATAGGGGTCTGATATGGTGCATATGACCAGGGACGGAAGGGTAGTCACTGCTGTTTACAATTGGGCACCAGAGCATATGGCCCAAGGGATCAAAGTGTCGCCCTCGCGTCCTTCAGGGAGCAAAGAGACCCGTCCATCTGTGCCAAGAGCAGCTGGTCTTGACCAAAGAGGAGGTCTGGACCCCTCGTGGGAAGCCAGAGGACTGTAGCCACAACTTTCAGCACAGTTGAGGAGTTTGGCTGCCCAATCCAGAGGGATAGATCTGTGTGTGTGTGCTGTTGTGCCTGTTCGGTCAACGGGTGCACCACCAAAAAAGTGGGGGGCAGGTGAGAAAAGAAGAAGTCTGCCCCCACTCAGAGGGGACAAAGTACCTATGTTCCGCTGGTTTGGGATTTGGGGCACAGGAAGCCGGCATGTGTCAGACTGCCCGCACAGATTGCGGGATACCATCATTAATGGGCTGCGTGACACACGATGGCCTTCAGATTTGGAGAATATCCAACAGTTGGTGTTGGTCCTGTACCTCCTCCCTGGGTATGCCCAGGTCAAAAGAAACTACCTCTGCAGCAGATCCCGGTATTACTTGTGATCATCAGGAGGCAAGAGGACAGGGGGAATAAGGATTTTATCTGGAGAGGAGGAAGCTGCCATACGGACCTGCGGTATAGTCTCCAGTTCTGCTTCTGCCTCTGAGCCAGACAGTTCCGCTGCAGGAGCCTGGGCAGAGGGGTATGAGGCTTGAGAAGGCAGGTAAGGTCAGTGGTAAGGGTCCCAGTGTGACCAAAGGGTCGGGGTATGGCAGGCCTCGAGGGTACTGGTACCAAGCTGGCGGTGCTGGGTCATACCCTGGTGGATGCACTGGCCATGCGCAGGAGTCCGGGCTTCTCCTGGAAACGGGGAAAAGACTGTTCCACCTCAGAGAAGGCGTCAGAATCTGACAGAATGTTCAGTAGAGGAGAAGATGATGCAAGGTCTGAGGCCTTTTTCTTCAGTAAGCCGCAACCACATTAGGACAGCAGCAGCAAGTCACATCCTCACATTCCATCTAAACTGCATCAAAACAGCATAGTATCAGGCCGTTAAGAAGGTGCTCCTGTCCCAATAGTACCATGATCACCAGATAAAGAAACTGATCTTAAGATGTTTAAAGAAAACTTAGTTTGACAGCATTTTGTCTGGCAAGGAATCACTTATCAACAGTTGTGCTTGTGAAATCTATACTACTTTATTGTTTTGCCTTTATGGCCCCTTACTTCTCTATTGTTTATCTGTATGGTTTCTGTCTGATTCTTGGATTGTTTCAGTTTGTTGCGTAACTAATTTTGCAAGATTTAAATCAATTAAGGTGGTGGGGTATCACTGATTAAAGAATTGTTTTGCAATGGGCTAGGATTGGTGAAAAATACTATTTTGTAGTATTTTAGTTTAAAATGATTGGTTAAGGTAGAGCTAAGCAGGACTCAACTTTGACTATATAAACTGGGATCCAAAAGGAAGTTCTTTGGAACCTAACTACAGGGCACAGGCCAAGATCAGAGATGCCAGACCTCAACCCCTTGCCAACCACATCATGCAGGAAACTGGATCTGATCCCGACTGGCCACCAGGAAAAGTTTGTCTGCCTCACTGGGAGCGATCAGCGTTCTATGCTTAGCGTATGTATTCTGTTTTGGTGACTGTTAATAGAGGTTAACGATATTACTGTGTAATATTCACTGGTAAAAGGCCCCCCAAACCTGCAGAAAATTATGCCCTGAGCCCTAGGAACTGGATAAGGGTGGCCAAATTAACCAGATTATGCCTTGAGCCCACAGAAGGATAAAGGTGGGATGCCCTAGAGTGCACGGGTAACACCGTGACCTAGGGCTGGGTAGGGCCCGCACAGGAGAAGTGGTTTGTCCGCTGGAATGGGGGGGTTCCCATCAATGTGAGCAGCGGAGAAGGCAGGCAAGGGAAATCCAGGTGGGCTGTCGGAAGAAAGGGTTAAAAATGTTCAGGAGCCTGGGGGAAATCTCTAGGATTGCTGGAGGAGCATGGTGGTGTCCCCGGTGCCAACAGGACTGGCGGGCACAGATGCTGGCTGCATGGGTGGCACGTGCCCTGGAGACTGGTCTGGGTGGGGAGCTGGTGCGTCAGGCAGCAGTACTGGTGTGTCTCTCTTTGCCTTGTCCTCAGACTGGGGAAGCTTTGACAGTTTGCAGCATGGTCCACATGCGACTTCTCATGCAACCTGGCACAACTCAAGGAGGGAATGCTGTGCTTGGAGGCAGTCCACAAGGGGAACTTGTTCCGATGTTCATGCGCATGTTTGCGGCTCTAATGCTTGGGCTTGTCCTGCACCGGCTGTACTGCCACATCCAGGGCACAGGACATGCTAGGCAGAGCACTCACTGCCAGTGAAGGGCACTGTACTGCTGGGTCTGCCAGTCTTGGATTGCGCTGTGCACACGGCTGAAAAGCCACCTCCATGGGGAGCTTACAGAGGCAGAGCAGACAAGCCTTTCAGGTCCACGGTGAGAGGGATCTACAGATCTCGCAGCGAGATGGGTTTCCCTGACACGGTAAAGGCAGCACTGGTGCTCATGGCTCATGAAAAATGAGCAAGGGCACGAAGCATAGTTTTTGAACCCTGAAATGCAGGGCGCAGTCCCCTGGGCAAGCGGGGAGGGGGTAAATGGGCAGCGATTGGGACAACAGAAGACTAACTATGCTACCAAATGCTAACTATCTAGCTATACAAGAAAACAAGAAAAAACTATATGCAACGGACAAGAATTCTCTCGCAGTCCAAACCACAATCACAGAGGGACAGGAATTCCAACTCCAACCATGCATCAGAACTGAAGGAGCGCTGACCTACACAACCTCATGCAACCTTGCCCGGAACACAAAGCTATGAACAACACACGTGCAGATCAACGGACACTGCTACAACAATCATACGGCCCTGGTGCATGTCGCGCATGCATTCCCACATTTGGAACACATATAGGGACCATAACTTGAAGAATTCATGTTTAAGAATTTATTTTGGTGCTTCACAGAAGACTATTTTACATTTACAGGATTGTGGAGATGGGACTCCGGTAATTGAGTATCCCTGTTTTATATATGGGGATACTTAGGCCTTGGCTACACTCGCGGATTCACAGCGCTGCCGCGGCAGCGCTGTGAAGCACAAGTGTAGTCACGCCGCCAGCGCTGCGAGAAAGCTCTCGCAGCGCTGCAAGTACTCCATCTCTCCGAGGGGAATAGCTTGCAGCGCTGTATGTACTCCACCTCTCCGAGGGGAATAGCTTGCAGCGCTGCGAGAGAGCGTGCAGCGCTGCAGGCGCTGATTACACTGGTGCTTTACAGCGCTGTACTTGCTGCGCTCAGGGGGGTGTTTTTTCACACCCCTGAGCGCAGCAAGTGCAGCGCTGTGAATTGCCAGGGTAGCCAAGGCCTTAGAAACAGAGAGGTCAAGTCAATTGTCCAAGGTCCCACAGATTAAGACATTAAGACATTCATTGCTTTGGCATAAAAGAAACCCAGGTACAGAAGACATCCTCTCCTTCTTGAGCACAAAAGCAAACCTAGGAACAAGATAAGCATGTGATAAAAATGAAAGCCATTCTACATTCTACATTGTTCTGCCAATCCTAAAAGTTAATTATTGATCCTTTAAGCAAAGAGCCTTTACAAAATGTTAAAACCCCAGTACTTTAAACCCTGACAAGTCTGCTGTTCACCGACTACTGCACAAGCTGTTGAGGCTGAACCTTACTGTGCAGCCAACCTTAGTAATCGGAGATCATGCAGTGTTAGCACAAAGAAGTCACCTTGCTTGAAAACTCACAACTCTTCTCTTTCCTTGAAAGTCAGTTCTCTACAGTTTATGAGCCTGTCTTTGCTAATCTTTTCCTTCCTCCTCCTGTAGTCGAAGTAGTCTTGGAGATTTAAAGGTGGCTGTCTACAGCATAGTCCAATAAGAGGCTATTGGTGTGCAAATAGCTCAACATAAGTCAACATACTAATCCTGAGTTATCTGAGGTTTATCTTTTAAAAGGTGAATTTATATAGAAACACAGAATAGGTTACTGGAGAAAGATATAATTGGAGCGGAAGTTTGATATTAAAGAGTAACACATTTGTTCATTCCCATATACAACTACTTTTAATCATAATGCTGATGATTGAGTGACACTGCCCATTTCAAATAGTTATGCTAGTATAAATCCAGAGAAACTCAAGTAGTAAATTTGGCTTTAAATAACTTCATGAAATAACATTAGCAATGCTTAGAAAAAGAAGCAGACTCAGATGTATTTCTCCTTTTGAGCTCATTTCATTTCGTCCTCTTCGGACAGATCCAGAATTTGAGATCTGATGTCTACAAGTGAGTCAGCAGAGTAGGAATAACACCCCAGCTTGCTCTTGAATTATGGGTGGGAAACACTCATCCTTTTCCTTAGACCTCTTCAGGTCTCTGAGATAACAGATAGAGGTGGACTGTGCCGCCCCTCCCCCCACAACTTGATTTCAAGAGAGGAGAAGAGGAACTATTAGAGATCAAGAACCAAGGCTCATCAGCCCCTTCGACAAAGATGAACCCATCCTGTTAGATAACTTATGCTGGCAAGAGAAGAGGAATAGGTGGATAAGACCCCAAAGAATAAGCTGCAAGGGGAAGAACACTCAGAGAAAAGGTTCACTCTGCACATCTTTAGATCAGTTTCTTAAAGTATATCTGTGTGTGGTTGTGGGGTCCCCATGTTCTCTAAAGAACTTGTAATAGCTAATCTGTTTCAACAGATCCAAGGTCCTCACTTTAAGAATCACATTTAATAATTGAGAGATTTATGACAAAATGTTGATTACACTAAGCTAATTCTCAGTTTCTAGGCCACATTTATGAAAATACTATCAACTTATGAGCACAGACCAATAAAATCTGAATGGCCCCTTCAACAGTATTCCCCTCTCATAACAATGGAAGATCAGGTATGTAATGCCTTACCGTTTAGGGTTTTTGAGATGCAGAACAAATAGCGTTAGATAATTAAGAACTCTGCTGCTTATCCAATAAATCCATATCCACCCAGCTGTCTCTGCAACTGTGCTTCCCTTACTCTGGAAATCTGAACAGCTCGCTGTATACCAGATCAGCTTGAACCGCATGTAATCCCCTTTCTTTCCCACTGCCTCTCCACATGTTCATCAACTTTATTGTCAGCAGGACTGAGCTGAAAGCAAGACTAGGAAAAAAGACACCAGAGAAAACAAAAACCAACAAGGGAAGAATGACCGAGTCAGTCCCTAAGTGTATTCTCCCAACTATATATGCTGTTTATCGGACAAAACACTGAATCTGTATTTTCTGAACAGAGTTGTGCCAAAAAATTAGGGATAATACAGATGACAATCCCTACCGCAAGACTACACACTTCCATAGGATAACACTGACTCAAATCATTTATGAATTCTCTTAAATACACGTTTATGAAGACCAAGTCTGAAAAGAATTAAAAGAGGCAGTCAACTTGTAATCTAAAAGATTAAAGAAGAATCAGTTTAAATTTAAAAATAGTTTCAGATCCTACACGGGCCTCCCCAAGTCACCCTACCACTTTTTATTGCTTCCCTCCACCCCAATATTAGTTTTGTGGGTGTTTTTTCTCCTCCATTGCTGGAAGACTATATAGGCAGGGAAACTGCACAATCAAAATGGTGAAACTGACTATTCAATGTGCTGTCAACTGCACAAAAACAAACTAAAAAAATTCTCAGTTCTAGTATTAGGCATTACTTTTAACATTAGAAAATGAAAAGTACTGACAGGAGTGAAATTTTGAAGTTCCCCCACCACCTTCCTCATCTTTTGTATCATTCTTTGTCTAGCATGTTTAGTCCTCTGATATTTGATGTCTGGTAAAATTTCCAAGCAACATTGGTATCAATACTTCAAATACAGCATCCAACAAATACAACTGGTTTGAATTATACTTATTACTGTATTTCATACGTTATTAGAGTGCAAAAACATTATATGAAAACTATACAAAAGCCTGATATAGGAAGATAAGACCATATATAGCTACCAATAATTTCTCATTGTGTGTGTGCTGGAAGAAAGTTTACTGTTTTTGGAGCCTCTGAGTAATATAGCCCTCAATGACAAGATGAAGAATCAGAGCCTCATAGTATGGCTTCCCGTAATCCAGTCAATATCTGGCTGAGTGAAAATTCTGTGGTATCATCCAGAGATCACTGGATATGTGCTTTGTTTTCAGTGATTTAGTAAAACATGCTTGGTCAGTTACAAAACTAATTCAAAGGCGTGTATTTGTGCACAGTCACTGGAAATTCCAAAATCTCACTAAATGTCAGATACATTTCAGTTCCCCAAGGTCACTTAGCCACTGTAGGTACTGGAGCCCACATTTGGCCAACACATACCACTGATTTATATTACTCCAGACTGCCTGCTTCTTCTGTTTCTCCTTCCAGCAATTACAAACTCCATGAGAAACTTTAAATGCAAATTTTACAAAATTCACCATTCCAACATACATTAAGTAGTCCATACAAACAGCATAATAGTTTGTAGAGCAGAAAATCTAGTTAAAAATTATATATACACTTTTCTCCCAAGATCTCTCCTCCATATTAGCAGTGAAATTTTGGGGAGGGAAATTCAGCTCCATTTCTTGGTCCCCAAAAAGATACCATACACACTCCCTCTTCCCCTCTCTCCCACCCCCCCCCCCCCCCCCATACACTCCTTTTAGACCAGAGGATAGTTTAGTTGGTGACTGGCCCTGCTTTGAGCAGGGTGTTGGACTAGATGACCTCCTGAGGTCCCTTCCAAACCTGATATATATTCTCTGATTCTAGGAGGATAGCCTGTAGTCTACTACTGTTATTCTGGACAACCATCTTAAAACAGACTACTGTACAAGTCTAGACTTCTTGTAGGGAGAATTTTAAGGCAAGGAGCATTACAAAAGCCAGTCTGAGCAACACAAAAATGTTTTTACAGAAATTACAGGCAATAAGGAAGAAGATTTGGTGCAGGAAGGCAAGCACTGAAGTGATCAGTTACGGTTGGCAGGCTCAAGGGAGTCTCTGCTTACAGAATTTATACATAGGAGATGTGCCGTGTGTTCTTTTTGCAAGGTGGAGAGAAGAGAAGCTACCTTTAAAATGGGAAAGGGAGATAATGTTGTGTAACCTTTAAAAAAAGAAAAAAAGGTGTCAAAATGCACCCATTCCACCCCTCTTTATATGAGGCGGGGGGTGGCAGACAAATTACCACACGCCCCCTCCTATTCCCCATAAAAAGATTGTGTACAAGTTGTACCAAACAAACGGGTCTGGAGACCTATGTATCCATCCACAAACAAGGTCCAGCATCAAGAGTTTTCCCAGGACGCCCTGCCTGGTAGTACAACAGTAGGACCATCACGCCCCTTGCCTAGTGGAGCCATATCAGACTAGACAGGTCTACTGCAGCTGCCTCTTATCTAAGATGAACAGTCCCAGTCAATTTAATCTCTCCTCATATGGAAGATGTTTCATACCCGTAATAATTTTTGTTGCCCTTCTCTGCACCTTTTCCAATTTTAATACACCTTTTATGAGTTGGAGCAACCAGAACCGCATGCAATATTCAAGGTGAGGGTGCACCATGGATTTATATAGTGGCATTATGATATTTTCTGTTTTTATTACCTATCCCTTTCCTAATGGTTCCTGACTACCAATACATGTTGAGCAGATGTTTTCAGAGAACTATCCATGATGATTCAGAGATCTTTTCCCTGAGTGGTAACAGCTAATTTAGACTTATATGTATAGTTAGGATTATTCCCCCCGCCCATGTGCATTACTTTGAAATTCAATGTTGAGAAATCCATCTGCCCCATTTGTTGGCCAAGTCATCCAGTTTAGTGAGATCTCTTTGTAACTCTTTACATTCAGCTCTGGACTTAACTATTTTGAGTAATTTTATGTCGTCTGCAAATTTTGCCATCTCACTGTTCATTCTCTTTTCCAGATCATTTATGAATACATTGAACAGCACAGGTCCCATACAGATACTTGGAGGACCCCACTATTTACCTCCTCTTCACTGAGACCATTTATTCCTACTCTTTGTTTCTTTTTTTTTTTTTTAAAACAGTTACTGATCCATGAGAGGACTTTCCTTCTTATCCGATGACTATTTATTTTGCTTAAGTTTACTTTTGGTGAGGGATATGGTCAAATATTTTGAAAGTCCAAGTACATTGGATCACCCTTGTCTACATGCTCATTGACTTCTTCAAACAATTCTAAGATTTGAAAAGAAATCAAGCCTCAGCAAAGGCAAACTTATGCAAAGTAAACAGTCATGGGATAACATGTCGTGTTTATCTATGTGTCTATTAATGTTGTTCTTTACTAGAAAAAAGAAGAACAGGAGTACTTGTGGCACCTTAGAGACTAACAAATTTATTAGAGCATAAGCTTTCGTGGACTACAGCCCACTTCTTCGGATGCATATAGAATGGAACATATAATGAGGAGATACATATACACACATACAGAGAGCATAAACATCTCCTCATTATATGTTCCATTCTATATGCATCCGAAGAAGTGGGCTGTAGTCCACGAAAGCTTATGCTCTAATAAATTTGTTAGTCTCTAAGGTGCCACAAGTACTCCTGTTCTTCTTTTTGCGGATACAGACTAACACGGCTGTTACTCTGAAACTTGTTCTTTACTAGAGTTTTGGTCAACTTTCCTGTTACTGAAGTCAGGCTTACCAGCCTGTAATTCCTAGGATTGCCTCGGAAGCCTTTTTTTTTTTAAATCAGTGTTACATTAGCTACCTCCAGTCATCTTGTACAAAGGGTGATTTAAGTGATAGGTTACATCCCACAGTTGAGTTCCTTCAGAACTTGGATGAATACCATCTGGTCCTGGTGACTTACTACTGTTTAATTTATCAATCTGTTCGAACTCCACCTCCTCTCCTAACACCTCAATCTGGGACAGTTCCTCATATTTGTCACCTAAAAAGAACAGGTAGTGTGGGGGGAGGATCTCCTCTATATCCTCTGCAATAAAGACTAACACAAAGAATTCATTTAGTTTCTCCACAATGGCCTTGTCTTTCTTGAGTGCTCCTTTAGCAGTTTGATCATGCAGTGGCCCCTCCAACTGTTTGACAGGTATCCTGCTTCTGATGTACTTAAAACAAAATTTGCTGTTAGTTTTTATGTCTTTTGCTAGTTGGTCTTCAAATTTATTCTTGTCCTACTTTTACACTTGACTTGTAAAAACTTAATATAGTCAAAACCATCAAAAGTTTAAGAAATTTTTGACAGTCCCTAGTCAGTATACGCTTTTTCTGTCGTGGCCCCCAGCCAATACTAAGTGACTGTCTCACAAAATCCCTTGCCCTCCATTCACAGTTTAATGCCTTAAGACAACCGTAGCAAATGCTTCCATATGAAAAAGTAGTATTCTTACCATTCTTTATGACAGTAAGTAGAGAGTTACACCGATTCTATACTGAGCTTGTTCTTTACATTCCCATCACTGCTCTATCACTGGTGGGAGCTTGGGTGTGTATAAGCCCCCAGCAGTCAGAGTCAATTTACTCTCCATGTCCAATTCTGTTCAGCACTAGAAAGACACCATAGTGGTAGCCACTCCAGCTTATCTAAAGCAGAGCTCCCACCATTGCTACAAGCAGCGGAGCTGAATAGATGGCAACAACAATAGAAAACGCTAAGAAAAAAGCTTAGTGTAGACACTGCCATAGAAGCAGCTGAAAATGAGAGATAGCACCATGTGAACCGCCAACTTTCAACAGATTACCAAGTGCTGTGCAGACTACAGTTTGAGAATGGCGGTCCTCACTGTTTTTCTAATAAACTTAGTCTGTCCAGATAATGCTTCAAGGTCCTTTTGACATCAAGACCATACAGCCTAACTTCCCCAAGGAAACAGGAGGTGGGGAAGAGGGAAAAGGAGATTATATTGTTTTCTTTGGGTGGAAGTCTGACACCACTCTGACCAAGAACAAAATGGAGACACAGCACAACCTTATCTTTACAAAGCAAAGTAAAGGGGGGATATGCCCCACGCTTGCCACCCTCTTGGCAAAGATTACTCAAAGCTAGTTTGAGAGAATGAAGAACAGTTGAAGTTCTCAACCTGAGAGGCTCAATAAGCCTAGTTAGAACATCACAGGGTGACAGATTGATAAATATTCTGTGTAGGATACATAGCCCCTTCAAGTAGCAATTCATACCTGGGAGATAAAGAAAGCAGAATCCTCAGAAGGACAGTAGGTCCAAAATGGCTGCCAAGTTTGAATAGGGACCACATCCTTCTGTTCCAAGGAATAAATGCATGATCTGTTTATGATTCGATGCTACACCCTGACTTGTTCCTGAACCTCCATACTTTTAGAAAGTTTAACAGAAGAGCCATATTCAAATGGCAGAACTGAAGAACTACATTGTTCACCCCTAACATCTGCTATCTCATATAGCCAGAATAGAAAAGTCAGATTGTTAATCAACACACACTCCTCGCAATACATACTCTTCAAATGGTTCTAAAACCCCCAACCAGGCTATATGAATTTTAAAGTAGGGACCTCCAGAGGCAATTTCACTAAGACCTCCACAAGCCTTTTCTGGACCAAAAACATGCTTATTATATTTCAAGAAAAATAAATCAGAAAGGCAATATAAATTTCTACAAAAGAGATGTGTTGGCTTAATAACAGCTTCATCTTAAGTCCCCCACCACAAGAGATAGCAAAATGGTAGAACTCACTAATTGCCTCTTTTGTATTAATTGGCTGGGGGGGGGGGGTGGAGAGGGGAAATAAGCTAGTCCAGCAGTTATACTGACTCAAACTGAACTTTTACCATACTTAGTATCTAGACAGATCTCTGGAGCAAATTAAAGGAGGAAACCAAAGATAAAGGACAACTTCAGTTTTACATTATTCAAGCAAAGCATGTTATGCCATGCAGTATACCTATTTCCAACAGCTGTAACCAGGGAGACAGTTGCTCCTTAGTTTATTCGTAGGCTCTACCACCATATTTTAGTAAGGTTCCATGAAAAAAGGGCTGCAAGAACAGAACACTGCATAAAAACCCATGGAGCAGGAGGGGAAATGATGAATAGAGAGGGCATTAAATCTAATATTACACTGAAGTGGTATAGCAACAAACATTTAAGAGGGGGGAACTGCATTTAAAAAAAAAAAGTTACAGAAAACATGCTTATAATCATTTAGATGGGTTTTGTTTAGCGCAGCGTGTTAGGAGTTATGGCAGGTGTAGAGGGAAAGAGAAAGGGCTGTCAGACAACGATCACTTCATTAATACACAGAACTCCAAATCCTATGGAAAGGAAGACATGAGAAAAGCAAAACAAGGACACTGGACTTCAGAAACTTTGATTTCAACAAACTCAGAAAAATAGTAGGCCAGGTCTCATAGAAAGAGCAATTAGGAAGAAAAGGATCGAAAGGGGCTGGCAGTTCTTAAAAGATGTAATACTAGAGGCTCTGATGCAGAGGAAAGATAAGAAGAGCCACAGGAGGCCAATGTAGCTGCACAAGGAGTTTTTTAGCTATCTAAAAACCAAAGTGGATACATACAGGAAATGGGGGGGAGGGCATGTCGCCAAGGAATATACGTGGGAATAGCGCAAGTCTATAGGGACAAAATCAGAAAAGCTAAGGCAAAGAATGAGTTCATATGTCAGACAAACAAAAAAGATCAAAGACAGTGTGGGTCCACTGCTCAATGGAGAAGTGAGCTAGTAATGGAAGACGATAGGAAGGCAGAGCTGCTCAATGCCTACTTTGCTTCAGTCTTCTCACAAAAAACAACATGTGACTGGACGACTAGCAAAACTACCATAAACAATAAAGGAGGAGGTGTACAAATCAGGGTAAGTAAAGAACATGTTAGTGACCTTCTGACCAATCTGAATAAATTCAAATCAGTGGGGCTGGATGCTATTCACCCGAAGGTACTGAAGGAATTAGCTGGGAAAAAAAAAAAAATCTCGATGCCACTGGCAAGAATATTTACAAACTCATGAATGACAGGAGAAGGGCTAATGTAGTGACATCTTTAAAAAGGGGAAAAAGGAGAGGCCACGAAACTATAGACCAATCAGCCTGACTTCAATTCCTGGGAAGCTACTAGAGCAATGTATAAAACATTCAATTTGCGAATACCTGGAGGATGAAGGGGTACTCACCAGCAGCCAGCATGGATTTACCATGAACAAATCATGCCAAACCAGTTTGATTTCCTTCTTTGACAGGATAACTGATTTGGTGAATGGGAGAATGCAGTGGACATAATATACCTGGACCTCAGCAAGGCTTCTGACAGTCCCACATGACATTCTGATAAGCCAGCTGGAGAAATGCGGGCTTGACAGAAGTACCATTAAGTTGATACATAATTGGTTAAACAACTGCAACCAAAGAATGACTATTAATGGAATGATGTCAGATTAGAGGGAGGACTCCAGTGGGGTTCCATAGAGATCTGTTCTGGGTCAGGTGTGGTTTAAGATCTTTATTAATAACCTGGATATAGATATAGAGTATACTGATCAAGTATGCAGATGACAACACTGGGGGGGGTTGCAAATACTTTTGAGGATAGAGCTAAAATTTAGAGGGATCTCGATAAATTGGAAAACTGGGCTATAGACAACAAAATGAAATTCAACAAAAGATAAATGTAAGGTGCTACACTTCAGGAAGAAAACCCAAATGCACAAATACAGAGTGGGGGGAAAACTGGCTTGGCAGCAGCACTGCTGAGAAGGATCTGGGAGTTGTGGTGGATCACAACCTCAGGATTAGTCAGTATTGTGATGCTGTTGCAAAAAAAAAAAAAAAAAAAAAAAAAAGCAAAATGTAACTTCAGGTTGCATTAACAGAGACATAGCAAGCAAAGTCATGGGAGGTAACAGTACCGCTCTACTCAGCGCTGGTTAAGCCTCAGCTGAGTACTGTGTCCTATTTTGGTCACCAATGTATAGAAGGGATGTAGAGAAACTGGAAAGATCCAGAGGTGAGTATCAAGGATGATCAAAGGGATGGAATGCAAGACATATGAGCAAAGGCTGAAGGACCTGGGTATGTTTGGTTTGGAAAAGAGTTTAAGGGGGAGGGGGAATATGATAGTGGTCTATGAAAGGCTGCCATAATTTAAAAAAAAAAAAAAAAAAAAAAGATAGAGAAAAGTTGTTCTCTTTTGCCACAGTAGGACAAAGAAACAGATCGCCTCAGGAAGTTTTGGAAGCTTCTTCCCTGGAAGTTTTCAAAAGGAGGCTGAATAGCCACGTGTCTTGGATGGTTTAGACAAAACAAATCCAGCATGTTGGCAGGGGGGTAGACTAAATGATCCTTGTGGTCCCTTCTAACCCTATGATTGAGCTCAGGCTTTCCAATAGATGAATGGCTATTACCACCAATACACTATATTTCATATATAAGAGTTAATACAACACGGGATTATATGAAAGTATCATCCAAATGATTATTAGTTGGTAACAACTACATTAATATTTTTTACTACTAACTTGACCCAAATTGAGTTTCATAAAATACAATTCTGTATATATATTTCAGCACTGGGTGCCATGTTCACTGTCTCAGCTACAATGATATCAGACATGCTCAGTTTACAAGTAACAGCCTTTTTTTGCAACTGCCAACCCTGCAAACTCTGCCTGAAACTTGGAAGCTGGGCTATGTTCTTTCTGGCCTGGGGCTGAATAAAGGTTCTGCAAATGGAATTTGGCTAACACTAGAATCCAGCTTCCTTCTCCCTGCTTGTGTTCACTCTGCAATGCCAGCAGAAGTAGTGAAAGCTTATTTTTGCCATGACTCCCTGAATACATATAGGGACCAGACTCTAAAAATAACACTGTTAAAGCAAACCAGTCACTTCTGACCATGATGGTTTTAAATAATTTCTAGTACAGTAAGGCCGTGTGTAATCCTTCTCCTGCCCTAAAAGAAGTTTTATATTCTAAATACCAATATACTGATGGAGACCCATTACACAATTTTAATTCTATGGAGGAGAGTTCTGATGCATAAGCTACTCAAGCTTTGCCCTCCTACTTTATGTAGTCAGAAACCCGATTATATTACACCCCTGAAATGGTTCACAGCCTGTGTTTTCTTATGGAGGAGTGGTGTTTGACTTTTGTGATTTTCCTAGTATGTGCCTTGAGATCCTTGCATGGAAAGACATTTAAAACATTACACTGGGTCCTATGTGCTGCCAGTTCACAAAACTGGTAGGAGAGTAGATACATGCTTGAGTGCCTAAGCAACTGGAGGTTTGATTATGCAACTGTAGAGGGAGATAAGGCAGGACTGGGTCAGCAGTCTAATGGCAGCATTTTGTGCTAGCATATTAGAGGTAGTGCAGGAAGCAGAAGCAGAAGTTAAGTCCCTTTTTCTCCCATAACCAATAAGGGATGAAAATGCTTCAAAGATAGCATATTCAGCCCCTGAGAGTAAGGGAAAGGAGTGTATCACATCTTTCAAGTGCTTCTAAGAAAGGTGTGCTTAGTCCTCCTTAGATCATAGGAGAACTAACTACTATGTAGGCCAAGTGAGGAAGATTTCAGAATTTCAGTGGCACTTAGGGCTGGCTGACACCAATGGGAGTTGTTCCCCTAAAAAAGCCAATCAGGCCAAGGGTACAGAACTTTTAAGTTGCCCAACAAGACTGTGAAAACAGACTGTAGATTTGCCTGTGAGAAGAGAACATTGCATCCAGTCAGAGTATCAGTGGAAGCTGAAGATCAAAAACTGGTAATTTTTTTTCTTACATTTTTAGTATTCTCTAAATGCAAAGTCACAGTTCCAAAATAAACAGGGAGTCTGGTGGCACCTTAAAGACTAACAGATTTATTTGGGCATAAGCTTTCGTGGGTAAAAACCTCACTTCTTCGGATGCCCAAATAAATCTGTTAGTCTTTAAGGTGCCACCAGACTCCTTGCTGTTTTTGTAGATATAGACTAACACGGCTACCCCCCGATACTTGAGTTCCAAAATAACTGGCTTGTTAGTGATGTTTAAGGGCCCCCTTCAAGTTTCAGATTTACTGTTCTCATTAACCCAGACAGGATTAAGGATAAAAGCTGTACATTCTTCTTAAAAGCAGGAGAGAAAACACAAAGCAAAGACTAACCTGGGAATATTCCCAAAAACTGAAAACCAACTGCCTTATACCACACACACACTTAGGGTACATCTACACTACAGGGGGGAGTCGATTTAAGATACGCAAATTCAGCTACGTGAATAGCGTAGCTGAATTCGACGTATCGCAGCCGACTTACCCGGTTGTGAGGACGGCGGCAAAATCGACTTCTGCGGCTTTCTGTCGGCGGTGCTTACTACCACCTCCGCTGGTGGAGTAAGAGCGCCGATTTGGGGATTGATTGTCGCGTCCCAACGGGACGCGATAAATCGATCCCCGAGAGGTCGATTTCTACCCGCCGATTCAGGCGGGTAGTATAGACCTAGCCTTAGAGAAAGTAGGAGAGAAGCTAGAGTTAGAGCTCTCACTTCATAGTGACCAGAGAAACCATTCTACCTTCCTATTCAGAACAGCAAGTTTTAGACATGGGAACTAGCAAGGGATTGAAGATGTAATTGCCGCAAGGATTCCCAAATCCTGTCTGAAAGATTCCCTCACATTCTGTCTTCGAAAAGAGTAGGAGAGTGCCTTTTTTATAGTACCCTGAAATACTGAATGTTGCAGCTACTTTCTGTTGGAGGTAGAACTGGAAAGGAGGACAATGTGGTTTGAGGCATACAGCACTTTATTGGCCAATCTGTCCATCAGGTTTAAACATAAAAATATCCATCTATTCCAAAGTGATGGATTCATGGTATAGGACATGCAAAGAGGAAAGAGTTATTCAGTTGCTAACCTCATTATCAATAATACAATCTCATCTATGAAAGGAGAATTCCCATTGAGACAGGAGATTAATTACTATATATTTATTATTCCAGTAAGAGTCAATGCTTCATTTAGTGAGTCAAAATAAAGTCACACTGCCCTATGTGAAAAAGTGCAGCTGTGCTTAAATGAAAGTTTCAGCCCATTAACTTCTGTGCCCAAACTAAACAAAGCATATAGAAAAGAATCTGCACATCTGGTCTCTAGTTTATTTATAATATGCAACAAGAGATTTCAACCTTTATTAATGCACTTCAGTTTGTTTAGTTTCTTACAGTAACTAATGGTCTTCTCAGTCAGTACCACTTTGTAATCTGTGGTGACATTTACATGCCCTAAAGGGAAGCAATTCATCTGTTAAAAATCTACCTGCTCATTAGCCACCACTGAAGGTATGCCCAGTTGAAAGAATAAGTTATTTCATGACAGAATGTACCAACTTACTAGGCTTATACTCCAGTTTATTTGAAAATCTATCAGATTGGAAGTTAAATTTCAAGCCTCCTAAACACACGTCACTGCAATTTTAATATGAATAACAGTCTAACAAAATTGTCATGAAGTTTACCAACTAAGGGACGGGATTCTACTTGATTCTGTTTCATTGGGATGGGGGGGGGGGGGAAGAGAAAGGATGGATATGATGGCAAAACATTTCCTGCCTTTAGCAACTAGAATTTTGCAAGAGTGGTTTAATACAACAGTGATTAAACAGTTGAAATCACAGCACTGAGGTACCAGACCACACTATTTCTTGGCCTTCTTCCCTCTAACACATACTGTAGATCAGTCACTACTTAACTTCTCACTTGCCTTTTTGTTTGCCTCTCCCACCTGATCTTTGAGGAGGCGGTGCACCATATTTCAGCTTCATACTTGTCTCATGGTAATACGAGGACACTGCAGCAGCCAGTTGTATAGATAAATGACTGCTACAGCTGAGGTATAGCTGTTGTACAGAATGCTGCGCATAACAGAAGACCATTCCTACTGCAATGCCAAGTACTGTATAGGAGCATGTTGCCCTCAGGCCATGCATTGGCCATCTCCAGTGTAATGTATCAGAACCTTTCCCATGCCAAATGAGTACACGTGACCAGTTCACTCTTCATAAAGCATATTAATCATTATCTAGAGTCAGTCTAGACATGTGATGGGCCCAAGTGCCACAACAGTCAGGGCTGTGAAAACAGAAGTCAGCACCTGAAATAAACCACTTCTATAAGTACAAATAAAAAGGAGGATTTCCTCACTGCTTTCCCCGAGAAAAAAAATGTAGCCATTGCTACCAAGAAACAGTCACATTTACAAAAGTGTGACAGGATTAGTTCATGCCTTGTTTACACCAAGAAAAAAAAATTAGTTTAAAACCTGTTAAAATCCTAGCGGAGACATAGCTATAGATAATGTGTCATTGTGTCAAGACATTTAAATAAGTCTTTCAATAATATCTTAGACACCAAAGCCAAAAACTGGTTCCCAGTTGCCATTAAGGCTCCAGGGGCGGAGTGTTTATTCTGAAGAGGTCAGCACAGATGAGAGATGGATTTGCTGGCCTCTCACCCATCTGACAAATATCAGTCATTGTATACTAGTCTACTATTTGGGGAGGTTTGCTACTAATTAAGGGCACAATGCTTTGGATCTAGTTTTGTTTGAGGGTTGAGGGAGGGATCAAGGAAGAGAACATGGCCAGTGTTTGACCACATGTACATACCGTAAGACCACTCTGATCTCCACATTAAGGCTGCAGCCTTCTTGTAACAGGCCATTGTAGGGATGACCAGGTCAACAAACTTGAGCTTTCTCTGCAAAGCAAAAGACATTTGCCTCCCTTCTCCCAACCAATCAAGATTTCCTACAAGACAAGGCCTCCATAGAAGCCTCTGCCTCTCTCCACTAGGCCTACCACATGGCAGTCTCCAGACAAGAAATAGGAAGCTGGGTCTTTCCAAAATAATGAACTCTGCACAAGCCTGCCAGTGGGAAGATATCAAAATGCACCTTCCCCACCATCTTAGCTAAGTATCACTTCCACAACACTCCCTGTGCTCATAGGAATTGGGAGCAAAGGATCACTGGGACGTCAAAAGTTTTGTGCTTTGCTTCAAGACTTAATGGAGGCTAGGATTCTGACACTATGCCTGCCTGCTGTCATCGCTTTTCAGTGGAGCCCAGTGGATTCCTACAGTATCCATACATTCATGAAGTCCAGTAGAATGTAGAATGCTGTGCACCACTGATCTTACTGACAAAAAGATAAGCACTTTGGCTCTTTACCTAGAGAGCAGTAAATAGGAAGGCAAGAAACCCAGAAAATAAGTTTGCCAGACTTGTTTTCTTCGGAGTAAATGCAGACTGTGTCTTCCTTTTTCTTTCCAAATATGGAACTTATTCCACTTCCCTATGTGTGATGGGCTTGCTGGCTGTACATTCCCCGTGGTGGGGGTGGGAGGGGAGGGGATGAATTACAGTTTACTTTTGGCGTGCATCCAACTTCATTTTCTAGCAAGTATTAAACATGCAAGGTGTTTGACATTTTGCTGGAAGTTAAAATCCACATATATTCTTGTAACAAGTAAATCAGTCTGAAGTGATTGATGTTACTAGCTGGGATTTTATATTGATGTGGCAATGCAATGAATAAGGTCAGCTGTTAGGCACAGACCAAGGTTCTAAGAGAGCCAAAAAATGAGGTATATAGCAAAATTCTGTCCTATTCCTATGACACCTACAAAAACCAAGATTTTGTTTATACTAAGTTAAAAAATAAACTTTTGCTCTATCATGCTGAGTGCTCGCTTTTGCTAAATAACCATGTAATCTTATTGCTGCAACTGTCATCCTTCCTTTAACCACTCCCTACTGTTTTACTACACACTTTGTTGCATCATGTCTAGAGTTCTATTTAGATATCATGCCCACCACTATGGTATCTGAGTGTAATTTCACTGAAAGCTCTTGAGAGGACAAGGATCATGTCTTCTTAACCTGTCTAGTTTATGGAACATGACACCACATAATGAACTATTTCCACGAAGTGCCCACCCACAAAGATCTCAATGACCCTACTGCTAGTAATAAATAAAAGAAAATCAGCTTCTGCAGAACTGAGTCCTTCCAGTGGTGACTTTTGAACAAACCAACCATGTACGCTCTTCACTTCACCAATAGAGTAAGCAGTGCCCTAAAATATGTTGAAGCCATTGACCACCATGACATTTGCCACAGAATGGTTCTTATGTGAAACCTAGGGTGATCTATTAAATAAGACCCGACAGCAAAACATGAGCTGCTTGAATACTAAGTTTCAGACAAGGCATCTATGCCATATACTGTTCTACCGAGGTGAAAAGTGTATATAAAAAGACTCAAGCTACAAAGCAAAAAAGCATCACACAACACCATGAGGCTGAAGTTTTAACTAGTAACAAGGTCCCACACAGTCCGTGGTTACATCATTTGCTGCAGAATCCACCCCTTGCCACAGAATTATGCTCCAAAACTATTTTTTAAAGTACTCCGCCCTCCTTGTTGTAAAGAAGAAATTGGAGGCTGTGTAGTCTAGTGGATAGCATGTTCTCAGGAGACCTGGGTTCTATTCCTGAACATAACATAAGAACAGCCATACTGGGTCAAACCAATGGTCCATCTAACCCAGTATCCTGTCTTCCGACAGTAGCCAATGCCAGGTGCTTTGGAGGGAATGAACAGAACAGGCAATCGAGTGATCCATTCCCTGTCGTTCATTCCTAGCTTCTGGCAATCAGAGGCTAGGGACACCTAGAACAGTGGTCCTCAACCTTTCCAGACTACTGTACCCCTTTCAGAAGTCAGATTTGTCTTGCATTCCCCAAGTTTCACCTTACTTAAAAACTACTTGCTTACAAAATCAGACATAAAAAATACAAAAGTGTCACAGCACACTATTACTGAAAAATTGCTTACTTTCTCATTTTTACCATATAATTATAAAATAAATCCATTGGAATACTGTACTTGCATTCCAATGTGATACTTGAGCCTGTTTTTCCACTTATCAGAGGGGTAGCCGTGATAGTCTGGATCTGTAACAGCAGCAAAGAGTCCTGTGTCACCTTATAGACTAACAGACGTATTGGAGCATGAGCTTTCGTGGGTGAATACCCACTTCATCGGATGACCAAGTGGATATTCACCCACGAAAGCTCATGCTCCAATACGTCTGTTAGTCTATAAGGTGACACAGGACTCTTTGCTGTTTTTCACTTGTGAACCTTGTCTGAAGCCCAAGCCCTGCCACCCGGGGCTGAAACATGTAACTTAGCTTCACGAGGCCCCCTGTGGCATGGGGCCCTGGACAACTGCCCTGCTTCCTACCCCCTAACATCACCCTGCACTTGCAGCGCCCCCTAAACCGATCCCACAACCCCCAGGTTGATAACCACTGATCTAAATGAGTTGAGTACTCTCTGGAAGACCTCTGTGTACCGTCAGGTACATGGTTGAGAACCACTGACCTAGAGCTAGGGATGTAAAAGATTAACCAGTAAGCATCAGTCTTACTAATTAACCCACTTTAACCGTTAACCCCCGTGCCACCCAGAGCAGTCCTGCACCACCCAGAGAGGCCCCAACCGTCGGCGCAGCGCCACCCCAGCCACACCACCAGGGGACCGGCCCTTTAATCGGTTTACCATTTAAACGAAATATTTGTAATCATTTAAACAGTTAATTTTTTAAATGCTCTTTACATCCCTACCTAGAGCATGGGGTTGCAGACCTGATCATCCTGGCTAATCGCCATTCATGGACCTATTCTCCATGAACTTATCCAGCTCTTTTTTTAACCCTGCTAGAGTTTTAGCCTTCACAAAATCCCCTGGTAACAAGTTCCATAGGTTGACTGTGCATTGTGTGAAGAAGTACTTCCTTTTGTTTGTTTTAAACCTGCTGTCTATTCCTGGTTTTGCCAGTCGCTAACAGGGTAACCTTGAGCAAGTCAAGTCTTCTCTCTGCCTCAGTTTCCACAACTGTAAAATGGGGATCTGATACTTAGCTTCTTTATAAAGTTCTTTGAGAATTACTGAACGAAAGCACTAGTAAGACATGAAAGAAGTGTAAGCCAATGACTGAAACTACAGATATATGACTCATTAGAGCTGTTAAGAGTTAACTTAGATCTATGCACAAAGAACACAGGCCCTACTTAGAGGATGGGGGGGGGGCTCTATCCTGGGAAGCAGTGACTCTGAAAAAAGACATGGGGATCATGCTGCATAATCAGTTGAACATGAGCTCCCAGTGCGATGCTGTGTACAAAGGGGCTAATGTGAATCTCGGTTATATAAACAGGAGAATATCAAGTAGGAGTTGGGAGATTATATTACTTCTATCTGGCACTGGTTCTAGCATCCACAATTCAACAAGGATGTTAATAAATTGGAGAGAGTTCAGAGAAGAACAATGAGAATGATTAAAAGATTACAAAACATGCCTTATAGTGAAAGACTCCAGGAGCTCAATCTATTTAGTTTACCAAAGAGAAGGTTAAGGGGTGACTTGAGCAGTGCTTTAGGCTTACCCCATGATCACATTAAGGGGCTGACAAGGAATCACAGATATCGCTAGGTACATTCTCTCAGATAGCATGTTCAACTTTTGGCATTACGTATAGTTTTCCCAGTGGAATATTTTTCTTTGATTGTTAGTTTTAATTCATATGTAGAACACAACCTAGGTCATAACACTATTAAATGTAAGGTGAGCAGAGGTGGAGATAGGGAGAAATTTATTTTCTTAATAAGGATTATTTGCAACGGTTTGCAGAGCAAGTTAGCTTCACTACACAACATCAGTTTACAGTCATCTAATTTAAACCAATCTTACGAATGAAGAAAGCCTGTGGAACTCGTTGCCAGGTGATGTTGTGAAGGCCAAAAATATAACGGAGTTCAAAAAAGCATTAGATAAGTTCATGGAGGATAGGTCCATCAATGGCTACTAGCCAAGACGGTCAGGGACGTGCAACCCCATGCTCTGTATGTCCCTAAACCTCTGAAACGGCAACTGGACAACTGATGGATCACATGAAATTGCTCTGTTTTTTTTCATTCCCTCTGAAGCATCTAGCACTGACCACTGTCAGATACAGGATACTGGGCTAGATGGACCATTGGTCTGACCCAGCATGACCATTCTTCCATCCTTGTCCAATGCATAACATCAATTTTTTCTATTTAAGCTGTTTAAATAGCATTGTAACCATTAGAATCTTAAATATTCATTCGGTTTTATCTGTTAAACAGGTCATCTTATTACTCTTTTATTGCCACAAGGAGAGTTACACTTCTGGTACTTGACTTTTGTCATTTGGAGAGGTGTTAATGTAAACTTAATCCTCCAAAAATGAGATTCTCTCATTCAAAACCTTGTTACCTGGAATTCTCTGGTTTCATACAAAGGTAATAGGTAGAATAACCTTTGAATTTTCCTACTTTTTCAGAATGCTGAACAGATGCTCAAACTGTTCTGAGAGTTCCCAACAGTGATTCAGCACTTTGATTGGAAAAAAGAAAATACAGCTTTATGCTATTTATGGCACTACTTATAGCGAGCAAATGTTCTCAATTTGAGGTGGGATGGGCATGCAGCAGATTATATATTCATAATTTAGTGCCTCAAACTCTAATTCTGACAAAATGGAAGATGTACACAATGGAGTAATTTGGTTTTCTGACTTTGTCCTATCCCCACACCATTAGTCTACTAAATAACATTAATGTGTTTTAACATGATTTGTTGTAGTTAACAAAGGCAAAGCTAAACATGCCAAGACACAGTTGAGGCACTACCACATTAGAAGAGTTACCCACCTGAGTAAATTCTGTTGTGTGGACAGGTCCTTGTTACACTAGAATCAATGTAGTGCATAGACATTAGCATCTTGTAAAAAGGGCATAAGAATGTTCAGTTTGTATAGAAACACCTCAGTACATTTGGAAAGCAAAAAATAGGGTGTGTCTTAACCTATTCAAACCGATTTTATGTTTACTGAAAATCTCATTATTATAAGTTTCATATTAAATAGAAATGCATGGCACTAAAGAATGAGATATTTGCTTATATCAGTCAATAAGACCATCACACTCTTATTTAAAAAGCAGAACAGAATCTACCGAATTAAGTTCAGAGCCAAACGTTTTACACTTACGCACTTTCAAATACTGCTAAATATAGCAAAGCAGCAGAAAGGGAAATGTGTTTCTAGCTGAACACTAAAGCATCTGCAGCACATCATCAATTCATACAATATAATTAAATTAAAGATTTAACACTGCACTGTGTCTCTCACTGTAGAACCATAAACTGTTTCACAGCTAAAGTTATCCTCCATTCTCACCACATCACCACTACCACTACACCTTTTCCTGCTCTGAACAGCTTGACATGGATTTTTCCAATTGAAACTGCTGAAATAAACAGCTTTTCTACAATTTACACTTTTCAAAGATTAGTAGTTGCATTTATAGCAGTAGTTGAACTCCATTCCATGGAAACTATGTCTAAATATATTATTTTTGTCACCATACACACATTGTGTCACTTTTAAAACCACCCCATAGGACATAGAGACTGCTTACAAGAGCAAGATTAAAAGGCTTTTCCTTTCTGTTGGATTTTAAAATCCAATTAATTGCTTTGCAAAAGAGAACATCTTTTCATAAGAGATTGTTAGTCTAAAAATGATTAAGGCTTTCTACTTCATTCTAGTAAGCGTTTAACATATTTGTAGTGGGGGAGGCAAGTTATTAATAGAGTAATTCTTTAATTGTTCAGGAACTCTGCTTCATGGTCAGTTTTAAAGCTTTATGTATTTATTTGCTAAAAATGTTCCCCACTTGCTGAACATGCATTTAATTTTGATAACTGTAAACTTATGCATCTTACAGGGTTCTCTGGGGCGCTCAGTGAATAAGGCTTATATGCCTTATGTTCATCTGCAGCTTCTAGGATGTTCAGCAGAAAAGCTTCAAGCTCTAACAGCAGGGCAGGAACATTAATACCAAGCGGATTACTTTAAGATCCATATCAAGCTGAAAAAATAAACATTTCCACTACGCATCTGAATGTAAGTAAATGCCTCTTCCTCCTCCCCCAATTTCATCGTCTCCCCTGCAATGTGGAAGAGAGGGACAATGTCTATCATATGAACAAAGATGCCATGAGAAAATGTAAGCTGATGAAGGGAAGCTTTTAATTGTTGAAGTGTACGATTACAGCCAATTGCCCCCTACAAACTGCGGACTGCACAGAGAACAGTAAGTAGGATCTCTTCGCACACGCCATAATCAGTGTTTAAGAAGTTTGGTGTGTGTGTGTGTGTGTGTTTGCACTCGTCCTGCTGCATGCTTAGGAACTTTGCGTGTTTGCTGAGGGAGAACTAGCCTTGCTAGGGGGTGCCATCTACAGCAGCTCCAGTGCCACAGGGACACAACCATGCTGCTACCTGCCCAGCAGAGCGGCCCCAAAGCTCAGCACACCGTGGCCAGCTCCCCTGAGAAACAGGGTCCAGGGAACCAGCACAGTCATTATCCCTACCCATCCATAGCAGGCCCTCGCCCGAGCCAAGCTGGGAGCGTAAATCCGTCCCACAGAGCCGCATGACGCTAATGGGAGACGGCCAGAGAGGCTACCAGCTCCTGGGGAACTGCGTGTGCTTTAGTTACGCGGGGGCACGGATCACTTACACACACACACTCCAGTGGAAGTTGTGCCTTAGATCTGGAGCAGGAAGAGGGCAAGGCGCCAGCCCAGCAGCACCGCCAGGGCAACACGAGAGCCAGCCCTGCCCTCCCCCCCCCCCCTGTCGAGGCCACCCCCCCCCCGAGCGGGGTGGGGGGGCACGGGGGGGGGGGGGGGGGAGAAGGAGCTTCCTGCCTCCTAGAGTTTCACCTTCACAGCCAAACAGGAGACAAAGATCCCTGCGCCATCCCGCGGG